>NC_056747.1:1134168386-1134240886 GCF_019279795.1 Protopterus annectens
AGTAAAGGAGGAAAAATCCCCACCAAAATTTTAAAAAAAAAAAAAACCACCCCCCCTATCCCAAAAAAAACAAAAAAAATTAAATAATATACCAGCGGGTAAAGGAGGAAAAAAAAATATACCACCAAAAAAAAAAAAATTTCACCACATTATACCAGCATATAAGTATATACAGCAGTAAGCGAGGAATGTACACCATCACCATACTATACCAGAATATAAATATATACAGCAGTAAAGGAGGAACATACACCATCACCACACTATACCAACATATAAATATATACATCAGTAAAGGAGGAATGTACACCATCACCACACTATACCAGCATATAAATATATACAGCAGTAAAGGAGGAACGTACACCATCACCACACTGTACCAGAATATAAATATATACAGCAGTAAAGGAGGAACATACACCATCACCACACTATACCAGCATATAAATATATACAGCAGTAAAGGAGGAACGCACACCATCACCACACTATACCAACATATAAATATATACAGCAGTAAAGGAGGAATGTACACCATCACCACACTATACCAGCATATAAATATATAAAGCAGTAAAGGAGGCACATACACCATCACCACACTATACCAGTATATAAATATATACAGCAGTAAAGGAGGTATGTACACCATCACCACACTATACCAGAATATAAATATATACAGCAGTAAAGGAGGAATGTACACCATCACCACACTATACCAGCATATAAATATATACAGCAGTAAAGGAGGAACGTACACCATCACCACACTATACCAGAATATAAATATATACAGCAGTAAAGGAGGAACGTACACCATCACCACACTGTACCAGCATATAAATATATACAGCAGTAAAGGAGGAACGTACACCATCACCATACTATACCAGCATATAAATTTATACAGCAGTAAAGGAGGCACATACACCATCACCACACTATACCAGTATATAAATATATACAGCAGTAAAGGAGCAATATACACCATCACCACATTATACCAGCATATAAGTATATACAGCAGTAAGCGAGGAATGTACACCATCACCATACTATACCAGAATATAAATATATACAGCAGTAAAGGAGGAACATACACCATCACCACACTATACCAACATATAAATATATACATCAGTAAAGGAGGAATGTACGCCATCACCACACTATACCAGCATATAAAATTATACAGCAGAAAAGTAATCTATACCATCACCACAGTATGCCAGCATATAAATATATACAGCAGAAAAGGAGGAACGTACACCATCATCACACTATACCAGCATATAAATATATACAGCAGTAAAGGAGGAATGTACACCATCACCACACTATACCAGCATATAAATATATACAGCAGTAAAGAAGGAATGTACACCATCACCACACTATACCAGCATATAAATATATACAGCAGTAAAGGAGGAACGTACACCATCACCACACAGTACCAGCATCTAAATATATACAGAAGTAAAGAAGGAACATACACAATCACCACACTATACCAGCATATAAATATATACAGCAGTAAAGGAGGAACATACACCATCACCACACTATACCAACATATAAATATATACATCAGTAAAGGAGGAATGTACGCCATCACCACACTATACCAGCATATAAATATATACAGCAGTAAAGGAGGAATGTACACCATCACCACACTATACCAGAATATAAATATATACAGCAGTAAAGTAGGAATGTACACCGTCACCACACTATACCAGCATATAAATATATACAGCAGTAAAGGAGGAACGTACACCATCACCACACTATACCAGCATATAAATATATACAGAAGTAAAGGAGGAATGTACACCATCACCACACTATACCAGAATATAAATATATACAGCAGTAAAGGAGGGACGTATGCCATCACCACACTATACCAGAATATAAATATATACAGCAGTAAAGGAGGGACGTACGCCATCACCACACTATACCAGTATATAAATAGATACAGAAGTAAAGGAGGAATGTATGCCATCACCACACTATACCAGCATATAAATATGTACAGCAGTAAAGGAGGAACGTACACCATCACCACACTATACCTGCATATAAATATATACAGCAGTAAAGAAGGTACATACACCATCACCATACTATACAAGCATATAAATATATACAGCTGTAAAGGAGGAACGTACACCATCACCACACTATACCAGCATATAAAAATATACAGCAGTAAAGTAACATACACCATCACCACACTATACCAGCATATAAATATATACAGCAGTAAAGGAGGAACTTACACCATCACCACACTATTCCAGCATCTAAATATATACAGCAGTAAAGGAGGAACGTACACCATCACCACACTATACCAGCATATAAATATATACAGCAGTAAAGAAGGAACGTACACCATCACCACACTATACCAGCATATAAATATATACAGCAGTAAAGGAGGAATTTACACCATCACCACAATACACCAGCATATAAATATACACAGCAGTAAAGGAGGAATGTGCACCATCACCACACTATACCAGCATATAAATATATACAGCAGTAAAGGAGGAATGTACGCCATCACCACACTATACCAGAATATAAATATATACAGCAGTAAAGGAGGAATTTACACCATCACCACACTATACCAGCATATAAATATATACAGCAGTAAAGGAGGAACGTACACCATCACCACACTATACCAGCATATAAATATATACAGCAGTAAAGGAGGAAAGTACACCATCACCACACTATACCAGCATATAAATATATACAGCAGTAAAGGAGGAATGTACGCCATCACCACACTATACCAGCATATAAATATATACAGCAGTAAAGGAGGAACATACACCATCACCACACTATACCAGCATATAAATATATACAGCAGTAAAGGAGGAACATACACCATCACCACACTATACCAGCATATAAATATATACAGCAGTAAAGGAGGAACGTACACCATCACCACACTATACCAGCATATAAATATATACAGCAGTAAAGGAGGAATGTACGCCATCACCACACTATACCAGCATATAAATATATACAGCAGTAAAGGAGGAATGTACACCATCACCACACTATAACAGCATATAAATATATACAGCAGTAAAGGAGGAATGTACGCCATCACCACACTATACCAGAATATAAATATATACAGCGGTAAAGGAGGAATTTACATCATCACCACAATACACCAGCATATAAATATACACAGCAGTAAAGGAGGAATGTACACCATCACCACACTATACCAGCATATAAAAATATACAGCAGTAAAGGAGGAATGCACACCATCACCACACTATACCAGAATATAAATATATACAGCGGTAAAGGAGGAATTTACACCATCACCACAATACACCAGCATATAAATATACACAGCAGTAAAGGAGGAATGTACACCATCACCACACTATACCAGCTTATAAATATATACAGCAGTAAAGGAGGAATGTACGCCATCACCACACTATACCAGAATATAAATATATACAGCGGTAAAGAAGGAATTTACACCATCACCACACTATACCAGCATATAAATATATACAGAAGTAAAGGAGGAACGTACACCATCACCCACTATACCAGAATATAAATATATACAGCAGTAAAGGAGGAACATACACCATCACCACACTATACTAGCATATAAATATATACAGCAGTAAAGGAGGAACGTACACCATCACCATACTATACCAGAATATAAATATATACAGCAGTAAAGTAGGAATGTACACCGTCACCACACTATACCAGCATATAAATATATACAGCAGTAAAGTAGGAATGTACACCATCACCACACTATACCAGCATATAAATATATACAGCAGTAAAGGAGGAATGTACACCATCACCACACTATACCAGAATATAAATATATACAGCAGTAATGGAGGAATGTACATCATCACCACACTATACCAGCATATAAATATATACAGCATTTAAGGAGGAACATACACCATCACCAAACTATACCAGCATATAAATATATACAGCAGTAAAGGAGGAACATACACCATCACCACACTATACCAGGATATAAATATATACAGAAGTAAAGGAGGAACATACACCATCACCACACTATACCAACATATAAATATATACATCAGTAAAGGAGGAATGTACGCCATCACCACACTATACCAGCATATAAATATATACAGCAGAAAACAAGGAACGTACCCCATCACCACACTATACCAGCATATAAATATATACAGAAGTAAAGGAGGAACGTACACCATCACCACACTGTACCAGCATATAAATATATGCAACAGTAAAGGAGGAACGTACACCATCACCACACTATACCAGCATATAAATATATACAGCAGTAAAGGAGGAATGTACACCATCACCACACTATACCAGCATATAAATATATACAGAAGTAAAGGAGGAACGTACACCATCACCACACTATACCAGTATATAAATATATACAGCAGTAAAGGAGGAACGTACACCATCACCACACTATACCAGCATATAAATATATACAGCAGAAAACAAGGAACGTACCCCATCACCACACTATACCAGAATATAAATATATACAGCAGTAAAAGAGGAACGTACGTCATCACCACACTATATATATATATATATATATATATATATATATATATATATATATATATATATATATATACAGATATAGATAGATATATAATACAGATATATAATATTATATATAGATATACGGATCTTCTTCACTTGGCCTAAAACTCATTTGACTGACTCCCATTTCACCGACAGCTTGCAATACTTAATTTCAACATACTAAATCTTAAACCATAGACAAGCACACTTAATAACTAACCCTTTTCAGAACTTAAAAAGTGCTTACTTACCCTCTTAACAGAAACAGGACAATGTACAACCAAACTTGGTGGGAGGCTATGCCCATCATACCCCCTAATGATATATGCTAACTCCAGGATCGTACTACAGTGGGGAAAAGGGCATATACCTTTAACTTGCCTTACAGTACTGTACACGCTGCCACTACTGCTGAGAACTCACAAAACATTTGCCAAATTACTTTAGATACTTCCCATAAAAATGTAAAGAGACAAACCCATATTTAGAAACTCTATACCACTACTTTCTACATGACTATCAGAATTCTAACAGTCAGCACTGTAAGTTACAGAAATTCTTTATATCACAGGCAAGTCACAGGTGAAGGAAAACCCACAACAAGTCTATCCCTGAGATTCATGAAGCTTGTGACAGGTGCAGGCGTAGCGTCCGCATTCTAACAGCAAATATGGCTGCCGAGCGATTCGGGTACGAGCTGTTTCCACGTGTACTACCTGCATACACTACACCCGCACAACTCCTGAGCCTTGTATGCTAATTACCCCATGTGCAGCAGTGTAGCATGCAAATGAAGGTATGTAACAATTCAGGAAGTGGTGCAGGCACAGTGTAAGCAAGCAGAAATGTAAACCATAGAAAATGGTTTACATTTTTGCAAACTTAAAATCGGAGCCATGACAGCTGAACAAACACATGTATTATAATAACCATGGATTTAGTATGGACCTTCAAGCACCACTCCAAACTTTGCAAAAAGGCTCAAATTTATTGTAAAGCACTTTTCGTCTCTGTTCTTACAGAGACTTCCTCAGACAAATTTAAAAAGAAAACTTCAAAATATTTAAATCAAACTTTAAAATTTCACATGACTCCCAAACACCTATCATTCACCAGAATGCATTCAAATAGTTAATTAGACTCATTAATGAGTTTGTTCTCAGTTAAGGGTGAAGCTTTCTTGTTCAGGCAGTAAACACTGCCCACATACTAGCATGTAATCGCACCACTATTCCTCAAGACAACTTACATGATTCAACACAATATTACAAAATGGGGTATGCAAAAACATATAACCTTAATATTTATATAACCTTAATAATTGTATAAAATAAAATTCTAAAAGTACACGACCAAAGAACAAAATAGCTTTTTAAAAACAGTTCTTAAGAATTCCTAAAAATAAATAACAAGAAAAAAATAAGATCACCCATTCAAAAGTACATTTAGACTTGTATAACAGTTGCTTAATGCACCCTGGTAGTGCAGCTACAGTATTGTTACGGAATCTAACAAATAAAATATACGCTACAATAAATTACTTTGATCCCAAGTCCTAGAACATAAAAAAGTTACACTAGCAGGGCTATAAAGGCAAATATAAATAAAAGTTGATATAATAAATAAATGAAAACCAAGGAACAGTTTCCACCACATACTACAAATAGTAGTAAAGAGTATGGCACGTGTAATAATAATAGCGCCATCATAAACCTTTTTCTACAGACACAATAAATAATAAATGTAGAAAAATAAATAGAGATAGAAAAATGAATTGGTAAATAAAGGGAGCCTCATTACAAAATATATTGATCTAAGTAAGTTCTTCAATTTTAAAATGCACTTTATTGAATAGTTTTTGTTTAAACCGGGTTGGTGGCAAGCTCGTGTACGTAGTTGCCACAATAATAAGTCTGAATGCACTTTTGGACGGGTGATCTTATTTTTTTACTTGTTATTTGTTTTTAGGAATTCTTAAGAACTGTTTTTAAAAACCTATTTTGTTCTTTGGTCGTGCACTTTTAGAATTTTATTTTATACAATCAGTAAGGTTATATAAATATTAAGTTTATATGTTTTTGCATACCCCAGTTTGTAATATTGTGTTGAATCATGTAAGTTGTCTTGAGGAATAGTGGTGCGATTACATAGTAGTATGTGGGCAGTGTTTACTGCTTGAACAAGAAAGCTTCACCCTTAATTGAGAACAAACTCATTAATGAGTCTAATTAACTATTTGAATGCATTCTGGAGAATGATAGGTATTTGGGAGTCATGAATTTTTAAAGTTTGATTTTGAAATTTCTTTTTAAATTTATCTGAGGAAGTCTCTGTAAGAACAGAAACGAAAAGCACTTTACAATAAATTTGTGTCTTTTTGCAAAGTTTGGAGTGGTGTTTGAAGGTCCATACTACATCCATGGTTGTTGCTGAGTTTGTCTTGTGGAAACTTAGTTTCACATGTATTATAATGTTAATATATGCCAATGGCTAAATATATAGCCATTGGCATAAAAAAATGTACAAAATATAAAATTAACATTTAATATATATATAGTCATGCTATCACAACATGGAAGCGCAGGGCAGTGGTGCGCAAAGGGGATCGCAAGGAATATATAAAAATATAGAATAAAACTGCAATGAAACACATATCATGATTTCCCCATAATAGCCAATGGCAGGCATGCTACACCATACTCATGGCGCAAGGGTTGATAAGGGGCATTGACATTGTTATGCACAGTAGCTAGGAATTAGTAGGCAATGCCATGCAAATGAGAGTAGTAATAGTGAATTGCATATTCCCCGCTGGTGTAAGGATGCACCTCACAGCATAGTGTTATAACACTGAGGTGAGCCCTTGAGATAAAGATGACATCAAGAGAGGGGTGTGTCACCATTGCTGTAAGCACATTGGAGCATTGCTATACCCGTCTGCCCCTAGCTAGGCAAAGTTGCAGGATAGGGGTGTGTCGAATTGCCCATAGCTATGCTTAGCTGAGAGAACACAAGGTAACCAAGTATGCATGTGAACAGAGATGAAAACGTGCGTGAACCCGGTAAATGGGTATGTGAGTCGCACACTGCAGCTGAAACAGGAAGGATACAGGAAAGATATAAGGAAATGCTGCAGCAGTAAAATTGCAGTACACATGACTAATGAACACCTAGGAGCCTACAGTGGGCCATTGACAACAGCTAACAAGGCTGCAAGCAGCTACCTGCAGAACAGAGAAGAGGAGAGGCTGTACTGCAAAGAAAACAGCAAAGTGTCAAAGCAGAACAAAGGTGATATGCAGTATATCGGCTACAAGGCACATTGCGCCATGACTGGGTATGGAAAGTACAAAACAAGAAAGACACAGGTGAATGCATGCCTGATAATGGGAGGGGATCCAGGTCTAAAAGTGAATTAAAGGGCAACAGATTAATCAAGGCAGGCAAGCAGATCTCCACAGTAAAGGCCCGACACTTGCAGTACTCATTGCAAAACCCATAATTAAGACATGCAGCAGCTGGAATAGTTCATACACACCCACTTACATCAGCAGCATCCATAGCACAATACTATAAAGTGTGAAAGCACCTTACACACATTTGTGTATTCCCATACACTCTGCACCAGTGGTGTATACAGATGTGGAACTTTTATTATGTACATGTTAGGGGCTGCCATAGCTTTGATCCACCAGCATTGTGTTGGAGACTGAAGGTGGTCTGGAGGATGATGCACATGACCACCGCAGGCACCAGAGGCAGAGGAGAGTGTTCAGACTCAGGGTAACCTACCAGGGGCTACATCATCTGGAGATAGTAGAGCATTACAGGGTGGACAGAGCCACCCTACAGCAACTTGTGGAGTTGTGCCGGCCATGCCTCATAGCCAGAATAAACAGAGGGGAACCCATCCCAGTGGATACGAAGGTATGTGTAAGCCTGAGAATACTAGCTACAGGTACCTTTCAAAGACCAACTGGGGATATCATGGGGATCTCACAGGCATCAGCATTCAGGGTACTACACCAGTTCCTGGATGCCATGTTACCACATGCCAATGAGCACATATACTTCCCCTGAATGCAGGAGGAGTTGGCCAGCAATGTGCGTCTCTTCCACCATGTGGCAGAATACCCAGAGGTACTGGGTGAAATAGACTGCACACACATACACATCAAGTCACCACCTGGTGAGCAGGGTAGGTGCTACATACACCACCAGGGATACCCCTCCATCAACTGCCAAGTTGTGTGCAATACCCAGGGCTTTATCATAGATGTGTGTGCTGGCAGCCTTGGAAGCTATCATGACTCCCACATCTGGCATGCCTTACAGCTGTATCGGTTATTTGCCAGGGGGGACATCCCAAATGGCCACCCGGTGGAGGATGCTGGCTATGCACTGGAACCATGGATGATGACTCCCATCAGAAATGCACACACACACACCCATGTAGGAATGCCATAATGAGGCATATGCACAAACCAGAATCATATTGGGATGCTGAAATCATGGTTCTGTTGCTTGGACATATCTGGTGGAGCCTTGCAGTACTCTCCAGGCACGTGTTCCCATATCTTCATAGTATGTGCCATGCTACACAATATGGTCCTGCAGAAACAGCTGCAGCAGGGACAGAATGGTGAAGGCCCTCACAGCCCACCACCATTGCCAAGGGACCCACAGGCACAGAGAGACTCAGACCATGAACACCCTGAGCCATCCCCAGTAGGCAGACAGAGCCATCCCCAGTATGCCCATGCCATGGCAAAGAGGGAACGTATAGCACACACACTGACAGTGTAGGCACCTAGGGACTGACACCTTTCTCCACCTGCACACACAGTAAAAATGGATGGCACACACACAAGACTACCTGTAAATTGTCATGTATAGGCAGTCTACTGTGTGCATCCAACACAGGCATCCCTCAACTATTGCACACACAACAGCCATTGGCACAAGGTAAGTCAACACCTGAACAGTAAATTAAGCTATCAGCATATGCAGATACTGTATGTATAGATTCATAGGTAGGTACTTGGCCAACTGCCAGAGGCCATTCATAAGGCCAGCCAAAATGTGTCAGCTTTTGCCACCCCATTGATTCATTAACCATCCCTCTGTGGAGCAGAGCCAATGGCGGGATCCCTGGGGTGCATCTACTGTTTCCCATCCACCCTTCAAGGTTTCTCTTGCAGAGTGTTAGTGAAGGTATCTGTATAATGTAGCTAGGGATGTTGTTCCAAAGTATGGGGAGTGTCTGTGACAGGAAGCTGTCCCTCCAGCATCTTCCGGTTATTGTTGTGGCAAGGTCAGCTCACTACAGTGTGTGGCTTACTGTGACATGGATTCCCATAGGTGGAGCATATCCATCAAGCCGGAGTTCAACATGGCTGTGTTGGCCAGCAGAAATCATCTCTAGGTAAACTAGATGCCACTGAGTAAAGCAGGAGTTCATTCCATCTGGCTGCATAGGCCATATGTTGAAGGCTAGTATTCCCTTTGGTGTGGTACATTCGTGGACCCCCCCAGCTGTTGGACATGTCCTCTGAGGTACATCCAACATGTGTTATTATACCCTATGATGGGACTGATGAATGATGAGTAAAGGGGCACTATAACCCCAGTATGTCTAGATGGGATTCCTTTAGTAGTCAGATGGCCTACATAGAAGGATATCTTTAATACTGTGGAGATATGATTGTCACAGGGGAGATCACTATCTACCTTATTCCCCAGATACCCCATTACCTCATCTGTATTAAAGTGGCTGCCACTCATGTGTTAATATGTGGGTGCCAATTCCACAATGGAATGACCATGCCGTTAGTGGCACTTGGCTGGAGGCCATGTCATTGGCACCTGGTGACGTTCTCTGTGAGGCCCCTTGAGGGATGTCCGTGTCAGCTGGACTATCAATCGTGGCTCCCAGTTTGCAGTCATTGCCAAACATGGTCTGCTGTAGTCCACCGGTGTTTGCCTGTACATCTGAGACATATATGCCAAACAGTAGGGCTCCCAGGACTGAGTCCTGTGGGACACCAGTCGTGACTGTTCAAGAGTTGGACCTGGAGATTGCTAGTCATACCATGTGGGTTCTGTGTGTAAGCCTGTTGGCAATCCAACCTGTGATGTATGGGCAAATGTACAGGCTGGTGTGTTTATCAATCATACCTGAGTGGGGCATGGTGTCAAAAGCCTTGGTGAGGTCCAGGTAGTATGTGTGAACCACCTCCCCTGTCATCTAACGTCTTGGTGACTGTATGTAAGACATCAAACAGGTTCAGTAGGCATGATCTGCACTCAGCCAAGCTGACCTGGGTTGGGTCACGTGTTCGAAGGTTACCAATGTCATTGTTAATGAGTGCCATGAGGATGCAAACTATACCATTGCAGACCAGGCTAGTCAGGCTTATGGGGTGGTACTTACCATGGTCAGTTGTGATTTCACCGTGATGGAGTGGAAAAACCGTTGCCACGCGCCATTGTATGGGCATGTAGCCTGTGGAGAGGCAGAGGTAGGAATGCTTAATTAGGTGGGGGGCAGGTTGTCTTGTACAGTTTTCTAGATGCAGTCTGGGTCAATATCTGCCTCCATTGATGCTGTGTTCTGCTGTTAGAGAGGGCCATTTCCACCTGTGTGTCTCTGATGGTTGTGATACTGTACCTTTCGGGTAGTGTTGTGAGCTCTTTAGGGGGTGAAGTATGCACTGAATGTATCTGCAAGGATGTTGGTGATATCAGTAGGGTCAGCAAATTTTGTGCTATATTTCACCGGCACAGTGCAAATCTGTGTGTGACCATGTAGATCCTTGACATAGCCAAAGAGGCTTTGTGGTTATCTTTAGAATCCTTGCATATTCTCCTGCTGATGTTAGCCTTGGATGATATCATGAGGGACCTAAGTATCATACTAATAGTGGTCACGGATGTCTGCCCTTTGTGGGATTTGCTGTGTGTCTGGAACACCGTCCTACATCTGTAGTATAACCTGTTTATTGCAGAGGTCCACCAGATCAGTGTCCTTGTCTAGAAGAAGTGAGTCTTGGTTTACCAGCAATGGCATGATCCACACATCCATCCATGTAGGTGCTTATAGACTGCATCTGTAAATCTGTCTGTATCTTGAGCAGTCTTTCCCCTTAGTGTGGGGGCCACAAACCCCCCACCCCTGTCACTAGTATTGTACATTTAGCTGTAGGAAAGTTATACACTGTGGTATCCGTGGGTGTGGGGGATGCTAGGGTGTGGAAACAGTGAATAGTTCATGGTCAGATCTAACCAGTGACTGGTTAACCTCCACTGTGGTGCACTTGTTGCCCATGTTGTTGATGGCCACATCTAGTAGTTTCCACCCCACATTAGAGAGGTTGCCACCTGATACAGGGCATATGAGGTGGTCCTGGAAGTGAGTACCAGAGTATGTTTCCCAGTTAATGGTATGGTAGTTGACATCAATCAATGCCAGGGTGTGCATTAGGACTGTCATGTTCTCCACTGTCTCCAGGTAGGTGGAATGGAGGTCCTGGGTCATGGAGGGTGATCCAAAGCAGGCCAAATTCCACATTGCTGTTGTGGCTGATGTTAGCTGCACATGGATGATCACAGAGGTATCACGCTGCCCCACTAACCTGGAGGTGTAGGTATCCATGATGAATATGGATACAGCCCCTCCACGTCTCAGTCCATGTTCTGTGGCTGGAATTTGTGGTATGGGTTGTAATCTGGTAGTGCTGGTGTGCTCTCAGGAGCCTTAAGACAGATTTCAGTTAATGCACACATGTTGATGTTGTCCATCCAGAGGAGTGCTGTGAGTGCATGCATGTTGTAATCAGAACTCCTGGTGTTGAGTACCATAAACCTCATTGAATCTGGTGTTGTGCGGTTTATAGAGCTGGTATTCACCTTTGAGACTCTCCTAAATAAGGCACCATGGGGGTGCTAATAGCCTTGTCCAGTATTCCAAAGCCTAAGGCTGACACATAGGCCGTTATGGTATCATTGCATGCATGTTCCCCATCTATGCTTGTTTTTCATCTCCCCTGTAGGTAACCTAGTGGTAAGCAATAGAAAGCCTTAAACGTATACAAGTCTTCTAGCTTCCAAGATAGGATTTTGGAGTGACTAAGTATCAGTGTTCTGTATGTTCTTGCTGTACTCAACTGTTTCCTGACTACATGGTGAGTTCACACTCTGTATATTGTGATCTGAAGGTTTGTTTATTCACATATTATGGTTGTGATGGCCTGCACATTAGAGGTTCACAGATAGCCTACTATCTATCTATCTGCCCAAGGGCAATTAGAAACATAGCAACATGTTGGCCTTTCCCACACCATTGATGAAGTAACTGATCCTCTGTCAAGCATAACCAATGAAGCAATTCCAGACAGAGTTGCTGGAAGCTGTTGAAGACTGGGGTTGTGGTGGGTGATAGGGGCACTTAGTGATCTAAAGAGGGCATGTTAATGTGGCAATTCAACATCATTCAATTCCCCCAACAGGTCTTGCAGCTATCAAATTGGACAGGCTCCCCCACCCCCTGGCTGTATGGTTCTGGGACACATGATCCCAGGGGTGTATAGTCTGTTACTCATTCACACAACAAGGTTTCCCTTGAAGTGTGTCAGTGAGGGGCTATGCCTAATGTAGTTAGGAATGTAATGTATTGTCTCACAGTACATTTTTTATATGTTGTTATTTCAAGAGTACGTGAAGCTCAGTGAGTTTGGGGGCTCCCGCCCATTGCTCAGCCTAGCTTCCACATAGAAATCATCTAAACAGGAAATAGGCAGAAGCCACGTTAATGTCAGCAGTGTAATGGTTACTGCATCCGCATAGTATCTCTGCATTCAAGGTTAGAATCCCGATAAATGCAGGGATGTTTATCATGTGCAAAAGTATACCTTACCCACAGCTTGCATATATAGGTAGTAATCGTCTGTATAATAAACATTCAGATCACCCATATAAACCCATGTGTGCAGGAGAGTACAGTCAACAGAGAATGTAATGTCATGACAGCACATAGTGAGATGTTACATCACTGACAGGTATATATCCGGAGTAGTTAGCGGATGTGGCATTTTTTGCGCTCACAGGTTATACGTTACGTTTGTTTAACTGTTTTAACCACAGCTATAATGTCACACAAACACTATTAAACATGTTTACAACTGCTTAAATGAGCCTTATTCTGCAGTAAAAAACATTTGTAAAGCATCGCAGGTGTCGAACCCTGGACCATGCACACTATAGTCATGGGACATACCACTAAGCCATCCGAGGTGTACACATGCATCACTGTCTTGAGACTACATATTATACCATATGCATTTCACTGTAATGATCACAAATGGGACAGTGATTTTGTGTACATATGTACAGTACATTGTAATGTACTGTAGTTTGTGAACCAACACATTCCAGTCTACAGATGTATTACTGTTACAAACTAATAAGTAATATATATATATATATATATATATATAGGTTCATAGGTTCATAGGTTCATACTAGGCTATCTGCCCAAGGGCATTTATAAGCCTAGCCCATAGTTATGTGGCTTTCGCCACCCCTTTAGTTTGAATAAAAACTATGCCTATCATTTTTCTGTGCCTCTGTCAAGCAGTGACACTGAAGTAATCCCTGGGGTATATCTGCGATCTCCCATCCATTGGTCAAGATTCCTCTTGAACAAGGCCAGCGAGGTGCTCTGCCTCACATGTACCGGGATTTTGTTCCACAGCATAGGGAGTCTCTGGGTGATGAATCTGTCCCTCCAGCACGTTCTATTTATAACCGTGTCAAGGTTTAAGTCTCCGCCCCTTGTGGTTCTGAGGGATCTAGATTTTTTGAGGTGAAGCATATTCATCAAATCTGGGTTTGACATGGCCTTATATGTCAGGCACAGGTCACCTCTGAGCAAGCGGTATGAGACTGAATAAAGCTGGAGTTCTTTCAGTCGGGCAGCATAAGACATATTTTGAGACCCTTTATCCTTTTGGTGAGGAACTTTTGGGGCCTTTCAAGCTGCATCAGGTGTCTGGTCAGATACATTCGAACGGGCATTGTACTCAATCATAGGTCTAATGAGTGATGAGTACAGGGGGACGATGACCTCCCTTGATCTAGATGTGAATCCCTTCATGATCAGGTGGGCGATATAGAAGGTTTTCCTAACTACTTTAGCAACATGAGTGTCAAGCGAAAGACTACTGTCAACTTGGGTCCCCAGATCCTGATGACTTTTCTGTGCCCAGTGGATGGTCACCTATATGGTAGCTAGGGGTAACCTTGTTTTTCCGAAGGGTATGACTATGCATTTTTTGGCGTTTAACTTCAGGCCATGGCTCTGGCACCAGTTATCCGTTTCTGTGAGGCCCTTCTGGAGGATATCTGTGTCAGATGTGTTTTCGACTATGGCTTCAGTTTGCAGTCATCTGCAAACTTTGTCAGCCATAACCCTCCTGTGTTTGCTTGTACTTCAGAAAAGTAGATGCCGAACAAGAGTGCACCCAGGACTGAGCCCTGTGGGACACCACTTGTGACAGGCTTTGAGTCTGACATGGCTCCAGCAACTCTGACCCTGTGGGTTCTGTCGCGTAGCCAGTTTGCAACCCATCTTGTGATGTATGGGTTTACATTCAAGCTGATGAGTTTTTCGATGATACCTGAGTGGGGTATTGTGTCAAGGCCTTTGCCAGGTCGAGGTAGGCTGTATGGACTGCCTTTCCTCATCAATGGCCTTGGTGACTGTCTCAAAAAGTCAACCAAGTTTAAGAGGCAGGATCTGCCTTTGACAAAGCCAAACTGGGTTGGATCCAAAGTCTGCAAGTTCCCTATGTCTTTATTTATGAGTTCCATTATGATCCTCTCCATGGCTTTGCAGATAAGGCTTGTCAAGCTAATGGGGCGGTAATTTCCAGGGTCTGTGGAGGCACCGCCTTATGAAGTGGGACCACAGTCGCCGCGGCCACTCCTTGGAACGTTATCCTGAGGTGAGGCTAAGATTAAACAGCTGTCCTAACTGTGGGTTTAATTCCTCGTTGAGTTCATGAAGCACACAGCCGGGGACACCATCCGTCCCATGGATGCTGTGTTTTTGCCTTAGTGAGGGCAGTTCTCACCTGGGCTGGAGATGTTTGGGGGCTACAATCCTCTGGAATAGATATCTCCTTTGGGGGAGGGGGAGAAGTTTGCACTGAACCTGTCAGCCAGTATGTTAGCAATGTGTGTAGGTTCAGTAATTTTCACATCATTTTGAACTAATTCTGAGCATATCTGGGAGTTTCCTCCTAGGTTTCTAACATAGCTAAAGAAGGCCTTATGATTGTCTTTAGAGTCCTTGGCATTTTTCTCTCAAAATTTGCCTTGGATGATTTTATGAGAGCTCTTAGTTTTTTACTTATAATGATGAAAGGTGTCTTACCTTTCAAGGATTTTGCTCTATCTTGTAGTAGCTTCCTCCTTTTGTTGTAGAGCTTGTTTATGGCTGGGGTCCACCAGACTGGACGCTTGCCTTTGGTACAGAGAGTCTTAGTTTTGTTTGGGATTGCTTGATCCATGCAGTCCTGTAGGTGCTGGTAGAAGGCATTTGTAAGTGATTCAGCGGTTTGAGTAATGTTTACCACTGGCTCAGGGGCCTTAAAGGAGACCACACTAGTTTTAGAAGTGTGAAATCGGCTTTGAGAAGTTTTTCACTGTGGTCTTTTTGTTTCAGGTGGGGCGATGAGGATCGCCAGCGAGATTAGATTATGATCTGATCTCACCAGTGAGGGGTATACTTCGGTGTTGAACATTGTGATCCCATGTTCGTGATGATGAGATCAAGTATGTTTTCACCTCTTGTGGGGATGGTGACTAGTTGTTCCATGGCATTTGAGTTTATGAACTCCAGGAATCTTTGGGTTAGAGTGTTCGGGCTTGAGTAGTGTTCCCAGTCTATATTAGGGTAGTTGAAGTCACCTAGTATGATGGTGTTTGGAGATACATTTATCCCTCCAATGTTTTCAGGAAGGCCATGTGAGGTTCCTGAGTTTGAGAGGGTGGCCTGTAACATGCTACAAATTGCAGAGCAGTCTTGCCTATGGTTAATTGCACCTGGATGGTCTCCGATGCATCGTGCATTGCCACTAACCTTGAGGTGTGGGTGTCCTTATGAATATGGACACCCCCTCCTTTCTTGGTGTTGTCCGGATTTTGGGGCCGAACGTATGATATGAGGTGAAACCTGTTAGTGCTGGGGTGCTCTCAGGAGCCTTGAACCAGGTTTCTGTCACAGCACAGACATCGATGTTCTCCATATTGAGAAGGGCCTCGAAGCGTGCATCTTGAGATTGAGACTTCTGGCATTGAGCAGCATTACCCTTAGTTTTTTCCTTTTGGTGTTCTAGGGTGGTAGGTTTAGAATTTGAGCCTTGCCTAAAAAGGCACTATGGGGTGGCAAGAGCCTTTGCCAATATCCGAAGCCCAGGGTGACAGGTGCAAGCCGCCCTTGCGAAGCAGCGTGGCTTGTCCAGCATGTCATCCCAGGCAGACAGACATTGATCCCCTTTGAATGACACCAGATTTAAGCCAATTATTAAAGCTGATCATCTTATCACTGTATTGTGGCATCATTCTAGGTGAAGGTAGGATACTGCTCAAGGTCAGGGTCATACCTGCCTGGGCTACATAATCAGAGAGCTCCTCGACGTCCCTTTTCATGTAGTCCAAGGCCTATCCTCTCAGGTCGTTGACACCAGCGTGGACAATGACTGAGTCAGACTTGTACCTGCTGTTGAGAGACCTGAGTGCTTGCATTATGTGGCGGATTCTAGCGCCCGACAGGCAGCTTACTGTGACCTTCTCCTTACTCAGTCTGGTGAGCAGGACGCCAGTGTGTCTGACTATGGAATCACCAATGACAAGTGTGTCTGGCATTTTGTTTGGCCTTAAGGGCTGTGACTGTTTGACACTCTGACTGTGTGGTCTATGTGTTGCATGTGTTGGGTCGTGAGGTGGTAGTTGTTTGGGTGTCTGCTTTGGTGGCCTCTGCTGTTTTGGTAAATTTTTGACCAGAGCCTCCGAGTATGTCTTTGTGTGAGTATGTGTATGATTTGAAGTTGTGATGGTACCATGTGTGACTGGGTATGTATTGTGTGTGGTTGCCTTCTCCTCCTGTCTGGTCTTGCCAGTCCTATGTTGAGAGAGCTCAGCCTCCAGTTTGGCCGTATAGTTGCATCTCGCATGTATTTGTGTTTTGTGGGAGAAGGAGAGGATTGTTCAGGTACATGAGGCAATTGTAACATTGCCTCAATATTCCCAGGTTCACCAGTTGAGCTGGAGAGGACACTAGCAACTGATCCCTCGACATACTAGAAGTAGTAGATAAAGAACTTTCAAAGGACTCGGGAAGTGGGTTTTGGGCTGGTGGGGTACTATCTATAATAAGAGTGCTTTATCAAGGTGCAAGTACTGTAGGAGTAAGTGCTAGGCTTTACAGATAGAGAATAGTCTACTTGGGAATCAAGTAGAGATGAACTTTTCAGTTATAGGATATGCTGGTTAGATCAGCAGTACAGTTTAGCTGCGGTTTTATAGCAGGGGCTGAAGGGAGCTAGGAATTGGCCCAAAACCAATGGACTACTAGTTTCTGGCTGAAACTTCACCAAATCGGACAAAGAGGTCGCTCAGTGCTTCCCACCCACTGGTAAGCAAAGAAACTTCCCTCCTTCCTAATAAGGCAATGGATCAGTAACAGGAACTAAAAACAAAGCCCAGGGATCAGCAACTCTGAAACTGGACTACTCTAGTTCAGTAAAGTGGGAAAACAAGAGATTTTTTTGTTTTATTACAGAGATAAGGAAAAAAAAACAGACAGTAAATGCTATAAATGCTGTAAATCGGCTAGCACACTTTAGTGTGTAGCCTACAGAAACAATTTGCAACAATTAGTAACTTAAAGTGCAATAAACAGTGTAAAATGCAGAAATCACTTAAAGTAGCAGTAAAACAGGCGAAATGCAGTCGCTAGCTTAATAACAGTGGGAAAGCCACAAAAAATACTTATATCTGGTAGAAAGTCACTCTTTTAGCTCTCTGTTGCTTGATCACTCTGCAGGCCACCACGAGGATCTGTGCAGAGTTGGTACAAGCTGGAAAACACGTGTTTAGCGTGTTTTATAGCAGGGGGCTGAAAGGAGCTAGGAATTGGCCCAAAACGACCAATAGACTACTAGTTTCTGGCTGAACTTCACCAATTCGGACAAAAAGGCTGCTCAGTGCTTCCCACTCCCACTGGTAAGCAAAGAAACTTCCTCCTTCCTAATAAGGCAATGGATCAGTAACAGGAACTAAAAACAAAGCCCAGGGATCAGCAACTCTGAAACTGGACTACTCTAGTTCAGTAAGGTGGGAAAACAAGAGATTTTTTTTTTTTACAGAGACAAGGAAAAAACAGACAGTAAATGCTATAAATGCTTTTAAGTGGCTAGCACACTTGAGTGTGTTAGCCTACAGGTAAAATTAAGCAACAAATAACTTTTTAAGAGTGCAAAACAGTTAATCAACACAAACAGTTTAAATAGAATGCAGAGCTGTATAAACAGGCTAAGATGCAGTCGCTAAGCAGTAAATATTCAAAAAGCCAGAAAAAAAATACTTAAATCAGTTATAGCAAATACAGTTATAACAAATGCTCTGAAATATACTGTATATTTCCAATATGTTTGAGAAGGACAGTCAGAACACAAGAAGGTTCAGGCGAAGAAGAAAAAAAAAAGTTTTGTTTTACTTTTGAAAAGGTAAAAAGGAGGAACAGAAGGCCTTATCAAATGTTCTCTGTATTAAGAAGAATGAGCTAATGACACTAGACTGGGAGGTGTGTCACAGTAGGGCGGCAACTGCAAAGCCACCAAGTATAAGAGCAAGACACCAACAGGGAGGGAGGGTGGGACAAAATAGCCTAAGACAACAAGCTATGAAAGTTTTAAACAGAAAAAGATTTCTGAAGATTCTGAATAGACAAAGTGCTTTATATATATTAAATTATAAAACAGTAATCTGTTAAAATAATCAAAAATACTTATATTTTGTAGCTCAGTTGCGGTCAAACAACTTCTCCAGCCTGCACCAAAGACCAGAACAACAACTTTTTTACAAGAACACAAAAGAACCAGCCCCCACTAGCCAAGAGATAATTACACAGAGTAAATGTTTCAGTTTATACAATAGCCTAAGACAACAAGCTATGAAAGTTTTAAACAGAAAAGATTTCTGAAGATTCTGAATAGACAAAGTGCTTTATATATATTAAATTATAAAACAGTAATCTGTTAAAATAATCAAAAATACTTATATTTTGTAGCTCAGTTGGGTCAAACAACTTCTCCAGCCTGCACCAAAGACCAGAACAACAACTTTTTTACAAGAACACAAAAGAACCAGCCCCCACTAGCCAAGAGATAATTACACAGAGTAAATGTTTCAGTTTATACAATAGCCTAAGACAACAAGCTATGAAAGTTTTTAAACAGAAAAAGATTTCTGAAGATTCTGAATAGACAAAGTGCTTTATATATATTAAATTATAAAAACAGTAATCTGTTAAAATAATCAAAAAATACTTATATTTTGTAGCTCAGTTGCGGTCAAACAACTTCTCCAGCCTGCACCAAAGACCAGTTATATATATCATCAATAGCCATATATATAAACATCTATGAACACACTTCATGACACAGAAGCACTCCAAATGAATTGGAGTGTACACAAAACACATGCAGCTCTGGTATAACAATATTAACCTAATTTACCATGGAAGGGGTGGTTGTTGTGTATGTGAAGTTTGAGGTGGGGGAGGAATGATGGGTAATTCAATCATGCATCAAAGAGGGCCTGTGTCGGATGTCCAATAAGTGAACTTGAGGGGTACACATGGAGTGTGGGGACAATATAAAAAGGACACAAAGCAAGAACCATTCTCATCCCTAATACACCCTGTCCTGTCACATTGCAACACCTACTTTCACAAACATATGAATATTAACATGTATCGGACATATGTACACCAACTGACTGTCACATTTGTTTTCAGTGGTGAGGAATGCCTGTAGTACAATGTATATTCTAAACGCCATAACATTCGTACATATCTCAGATGCCTTAGTGGTAAAGTCAGTAACTGTGGTGTTCATTATCCTGGGTTCAAAGGCTGTTAGGTTATTTTGAGGGCCAGAATAAGGACTTTTGGATGCACGTGGATTAAAGCACTCTTAAGCAGTTGTAAGTGGGCTTCCACGTGTCTGCACAATGTTAAGCAGCGCTGAAACATGGTAAACAGAGAAGCCCTTCACACATTTGACCTTTGCTTAATGTCCCGCAGACCATGGGCAAACCTGCTCACAACCACATAAATGTGTGCTATTCACACTTTCCCTACCAGTGCCTACTCTGAGAGGTAAAATAATAAAACCTTCGAGGAGTAGAGCCCACAACCATGCACTCCATCCTCAGAGTAACCTAACACTAAGCAACCTGGGATGTACCTATCCCAGTTGTGTATGCAGACAGATTAAAACACAAAAGGGAGGAATGTGTTGAAATAGGACAACCGCCATGTACCTTAGATATATATATATATATATATATATATATATTTATATATATATATATATATATATATATATATATAGAGAGAGAGAGAGACATAGAAACATGTCAATATATACAGGTCTACATATATATGTAGATATATAGATAGGTTAAAAACATCTACACATTTATGGAGGTACAGATAAATGTATATAATAATGTATATTCTATATACATATATATATATACATATACATATATATATGTATATATATATATATATATATATATATATATATATATATACACACACACACACACACACACACACACACACACACACACACACACACACACACACATACATACATGTCTGTAGACAGCATCCGAAGTGGTCATATTTGAGTATAACATGGACCATAGCAATCACACATTCCACCCCCAAACAATATGAACATAACATATGAAGAGTATATGCCAATACCCTATTACAAATATGTTCTATGGACACAGTCACCAACACAACTGCAATGACTGCAAATATCCATGGCAGAATTACACAGACAGCTTTCATTTTGCAAATCTTTATTGCATTCCGATGTATTGCCAAAAGGATTCAAGGACTAACAGTACTTGCATGCTATACAGGAAGCATTTAATAGTGCCTTAATAAATCAGCCTGCAATTACCATAATATTAGTCCACTAAGGGATAGGTGTACACATAGGGAAATAACACCCACATACATACAGATGTTGTATAAAAGGCATTCCTACACACCTGCATGTGCTATGTACTCCCACCAACATCTACCCTACAACCAAAATAATTACATCAATACATACTGTCATACCATAACCAATTATGCAACTACTGTGCAACATCTGCTGAAACCTTAACATACCTGGACACAGACACACTAACATGGCCCTATGTGAAATAGTTGCTGTTATACAATTGAACAGCTGCTGATGTAACAGGGTTTGTATGGACTAATCCCATTTCAGAGGGTTGAAAGGTTCATACACCAGGAAGTGTTACAGAGTACTGATTATCAGCACATTATGATACACAGTAACACCAAACTAAATATGTCTGGTAAGCACACTGTAGACCCCCTAACATTATATGCATAGCTATGCAGCCTTGAGCTGGTCAAACAACCTGGCCAGACTGAAACATATGCAGAAGCATTATGTACAGACAAACCCTGCACAAGTAGTAATGTACAGAAATATAACAGCAGTACTCACATTTAGACCAACTCCTCTAGGCATTACACACAATATATTACTGTTCATCTCCATACAGCTGTTGCAGTAGATTCCAGACAAAACTTCCACACTGTCTCCCTCACAAGTAAGGCAAAGGGACAACGCCCAAGTGGAGTACTCAGTTATACTCCACTGTAACCATGGTATTGGCTAAGGCAGTAGCAGCACAGCTGATGTGCATGTAATTAGCTACTTAGGAACATCAATTGGTCATCGGGATAGCACATGTTACTGATCTGTAACTATAAAAGGTTGCCTTGTCACACATTCAAACCATCTGTATCTACCTGTAGGACAGTATAAAACACTGAAAGACGAACTGAAAATGAATATTACACTAGTTAATAACACCTCCGATTACTAAGACAGTATGTATAACATGTAGTATGTCTGTGTATGTAATACCTGTACTGTAAGAATTACAGTGTAATCAATGCATATAGTGGAAATAGCTATCTTGTAGTGATGTATTGTTGAGCAGCAGTAATGCTTGTAGTATTCTATGTGTGTACTACTGTAGGTCTCACGGCACACTCCACATACACCACAAGGGATGATATGGGCTTGGAACCCACCAATTCACTTCCAGTCACTGTCAGTGTCAGGACTGGTCCAACAAGTATGTGCTATAACAGGGGATAGTATATGTCAATATATTGTAACAGTCGATATATGTATGGGTGTATAATTAAGATGAACATGTTAAAGGTGGGCTTACCGTGCATAATATGGTGTGCATTGTGGAATTTTGTGCCAATAACTGTGTAATGTACAATAGTCTAGGCAGATCTGTATTCTATTCTACATAGCAGTTCTGTTATGTTATGCAAACAGTAGTTATGTCTATTGGCAATTACAATACTCAGTGACAGGATACAAAGCATTAGTGCTCATCTGACAGGTTAGCAGCATGATAGCAAAGATAATTGGAAGAGCCGGGTAACTATCCATGCACATAACACACGTAATATCCACCTCTCTACTATCGTTTGCAAGCAATAACAGCTGTGCATGTGTACATGTTATGCAAATGTATAGTGACCCTTGTTTTAGGGCTGGGCCAAATGGCTATGTGCACACCTACATAGAGTGGATATTGGGAGCACAGACACACTGGTTGAACTACCAGGTTTGTGTAGCCCAACCTCTCATTGCCAACCTAACAGCCACTTGCAGATACTGTATGTAAGGTAGTGCACAGCACTGATAATGAAACAGGTTGCATATCATCTTTAACTCCAGTGTAACATCTGCAGTAGGAGTGTAAGATGTAGGAGACTGCTGCCCATGTGTAACAGCCACTTCACAGGTGATGGCTTACACTATCTGATTATATCCTGATCATGTTGATAGTGGCATCAGAGCCTATTGATACATGACTCTGTTTAGATAGTGGGTGTCTGTGCCCAACAGAGGTCATGACCCTGCTGGATATGTGAGTATATACCCAGAGAAGGAAACAGACCTGTAGACACTTTCATCATCTGTAATCAACTAACAGGATGTTTTATGCTCCTCAGAGGAGGATTGCTGCTAAAGGTAGCTACAATGTTTCTGTAATAGCCAGTGTTGTCACATCTGTAACACAAATATTTACATGTGAGCATCACTGTCTAAAACATCTTCACAGGCAATACGTAAACTAAATACAGTACTTGGTACTTGTAGTACTGAATGCTCATACAGGCATGTCCACTAGTCAGCTACTGGTGTTTCCTAATGTCAGCTCTGTGCATGTAGCCATCCTGGGGGAATGTAATCTCTATGCCATGTACACATCCAGACCCACCTAACACCACACCGAACACATTGTTTGGGATGCAGCTACAGGGGTAAGCTGGAAGGCAGCCCAGTATACAGCCATGACTGGACTGGACAGTCATGAGGTGTACATTAACACATGCAGCTCATCAACACAACCAACACATACCCTTACCAGAACACGGTAAGGACACCCACACACACTACCAGAAATCATACACATTCACAGATGCATTTAAGTATCTGGCCAAACAAGTGACCCCCCCCAAGCAAGAAGAGACAGACACTGAAATACACAAACTGTATGACATAGTTTGCATAAGTGTGCCACACCTCTGAACACATGACTGGAAACATGACCAACAGTACTCATTTGTGAATGCAAACTCTAGCACTATGTTACACACCAACCTATACAAGGGCATACATACTGTCAGCTGCCTGTCTGCCATGATTAGTCACATACTCATACATTCAGACCACCTTTTGAATTATACACATGGCTCTGGCATATTCCATGTTGTTGTGCAGGACCTGTGATGCAGTAGCCTGGACTGCATGGAAACACATGTAGGAACTGTCAGGTCTTTTAGCCCATGCAGGTATGTCCCAAGGCCTGGGTAGCATTCTGCCATTGGCCAGAATGTTACCGCAGTACAGGGACAAAATAATTGTATTCTACAATTGCCTAGTGTAGTGGTGCATGTCACATGGTATCCAGTATCTGTCGTCCTGGGATAACATGGTTGACAGACCATGCTGCTTTGCCAGACAGGGCCTGCACCCTTCAGCCCTGGGAATCTGGATACAGCCTAGGGCTCATGCTTCCCCTATAGTGCTTTCATCATGCATGGTTCAGGTGAGGGTCCACTGCTGTTAAAGGAACAGCCAAGCAATAAACCGCAAGTCTCGTTACACAATGATACATGTCAGAAACACTATACGGACACACATATGTCAATCCCTAACATGGATAACATAACTGTGCAGTGGCTGAGACATGTTTCAGCACTCCGGAGGGCACACCTGCATGACCATGTTATAACACATACCTCACTTCTTGGCCATTATCCTTTATTGGAACACACGGGCCGCAGGTGTGTCCATATTCCTGAAGGATCTGTACACCCCCAGGCTAATTGCACCTGCATAACATCAGATGCATTATGCTGAGCAACTACCTTTGTGCCACAGTGGAAGTCAAAATGCACCTTGAGATAGATCACCAACCAGGCCGCGGAATTCCCAACTGTCATAATGTGCTGTAATGGGGAAGATTAGGTCTGAGACAGAACCATAATAATGGCTACTCTCAACTATTCCATTATGAACTGTGACTACTCCTCATGTAACAACACCTGCGCTCAATGCATGCTGGATTTCATCTACCCCACTGACCTGGATCACAGTAGTCACACAAACAGGTGCTAACAATATGCTACACATAGTTAGTCTCCAATGCCAATGTTATGTTTCCTAAGAGCAGAGTGGTGAGTGGCATGGCACCCATGCAGATGGACAATGCATGTGCAAATGCTGAATCCTACACAAATGAACCTTAAGCAGTCACATATGTGCAGTGATTGTGCCATTGAAACAGAGCCAGGAGTCAGCCCAACACAAACATGTAGGCAAACCGGTGGTACCATGCTTTACACCATACCATAGAACGTAGTAAGTGTTGCAAGAGTGAACACACGTGAGTGTAGGTGATCCCTGGTCAGCCTCAGTAAGATGCAGATATACCATATAAAACCATGCAAAGCTACTGTGAAACTAATCAGCCACATATTATGTGGCCAAGCACAGAGCATTCTACAGCTGTCATTAATCATAATGGCAACGACAAGACCTGCCGTGCTGCACAGAACTATGGCACGGGAAGTACTGCACCTACAGAAATAGCACCCGTTCATCCAGGTAGGGTCTCGGAGAACCTAAACCCACTTTCACCCCCCACCCCCAACAGGTACACTTAGTAATATATCCGTGTATACTACAGGGCCCCTGTACTAATGACTATGCAGGTACAAGCTGCATTCTCTAATGCCATACCTACAGCTTTCATGGGACCTGTCAACATCCCAGGGTGTATCCTACACAAATGTAAGAACATTCAGCTATCCACATACACATCATGTTCAATCATAGCTCCATGTCAGGCTGTGTACACACTGAATGGTGCACAGCAACAGTTATCACACCCCACAAAGGGAGCGACACCATTGATAATGGGACATAGTGCACAACTACCCTGCTGAGTCTGGTCTGTATGGCCATGAACCATGGTCATGTAAATGATGTACTCAGTACAAATGTAGATGACAGTAGAGTTGATTCACACTGCATATCATGACCTTGCCAGGTCATAGGACACCATCACCCATACTGTGTTCCAGCTGCACTCAGTAAACTAGGTGTATATTCCTATGCCACAGGAGTGGTTGGCAACTGGACTGCTGGCAGAACCAACACTACAGAAGGTGTCTGACTAATACACACACATCAAACCAGTGCCAGTTACAGTAATACAGGGGTCATTCCTGGTACGCCCCCTCATTGTTATCTATACCAGCCACAATAATACAGGGGTCATTCCTGGTACTCCCCCTCTTTGTTATCTATACCAGCGACAGTAATACAGGGTTCATTCCTGGTACTCCCCCTCATTGTTATCTATACCAGCCACAGTAATACATGGTTCATTCCTGGTACTCCCCCTCATTGTATTCTACACCAGCCACAGTAATACAGGGGTCATTCCTGGTACTCCCCCTCTTTGTTATCTATACCAGCGACAGTAATACAGGGTTCATTCCTGGTACTCCCCCTCATTGTTATCTATACCAGCCACAGTAATACAGGGGTCATTCCTGGTACTCCCCCTCTTTGTTATCTATACCAGCCACAGTAATACAGGGGTCATTCCTGGTACTCCCCCTCATTGTTATCTATACCAGCCACAGTAATACAGGGGTCATTCCTGGTACTCCCCCTCTTTGTTATCTATACCAGCCACAGTAATACAGGGGTCATTCCTGGTACTCCCCCTCTTTGTTATCTATACCAGCTACAGTAATACAGGGTTCATTCCTGTACTCCCCCTCATTGTTATCTATACCAGCCACAGTAATACAGGGGTCATTCCTGGTACTCCCCCTCGTTGTTATCTATACCAGCCAGAGTAATACAGGGGTCATTCCTGGTACTCCCCCTCATTGCTATCTATACCAGCCACAGTAATACAAGGGTCATTCCTGGTACTCCCCCTCTTTGTTATCTATACCAGCCACAGTAATACAGGGGTCATTCCTGGTACCCCCCCTCATTGTTATCTATACCAGCCACAGTAATACAGGGGTCATTCCTGGTACTCCCCCTCATTGTTATCTATACCAGCCACAGTAATACAGGGGTTATTCCTGGTACTCCCGTCATTGTTATCTATACCAGCCACAGTAATACAGGGGTCATTCCTGGTACTCCCCCTCATTGTTATCTATACCAGCCACAGTAATACAGGGGTCATTCCTGGTACTCCCCTTGTTATCTATACCAGCCACAGTAATACAGGGTTCATTCCTGGTACTCCCCCTCATTGTTATCTATACCAGCCACAGTAATACAGGGGTCATTCCTGGTACTCCCCCTCATTGTTATCTATACCAGCCACAGTAATACAGGGGCCATTCCTGGTACTCCCCCTCTTTGTTATCTATACCAGCCACAGTAATACAGGGTTCATTCCTGGTACTCCCCCTCATTGTTATCCATACCAGCCACAGTAATACAGGGGTCATTCCTGGTACTCCCCCTCTTTGTTATCTATACCAGCCACAGTAATACAGGGGTTCATTTCTGGTACTCCCCCTCATTGTTATCTATACCAGCTACAGTAATACAGGGTTCATTCCTGGTACTCACCCTCTTTGTTATCTATACCAGCTACAGTAATACAGGGGTCATTCCTGGTACTCCCCCTCTTTGTTATCTATACCAGCCACAGTAATACAGGGATCATTCCTGGTACTCCCCCTCTTTGTTATATATACCAGCCACAGTAATACAGGGGTCAATCCTGGTACTCCCCCTCATTGTTATCTATCTGACTAATACAAGCACATCAAACCAGTGCCAGCTACAGTAATACAGGGGTCATTCCTGGTACTCATCCTCTTTGTTATCTGTACCAGCCACAGTAATACAGGGGTCATTCCTGGTAGTCCCCCTCACTGTTATCTATACCAGCCACA
Organism: Protopterus annectens; assembly: GCF_019279795.1. NCBI lineage: Eukaryota > Metazoa > Chordata > Ceratodontiformes > Protopteridae > Protopterus > Protopterus annectens. The sequence goes on from NC_056747.1 coordinate 1,134,196,910, forward strand.
GTAATACAGGTTTCATTCCTGGTACTCCCCCTCTTTATTATCTATACCACATAGACTAACACAGAAGGCATCAGCCTATTGATGTTTGCAAATAACTATGAACTAGGAGCAATAGTTGACTCATTGTGTGCTGCATTCAACATACAGAAGGGACTTAGTGTTTTAGATGTGTGGTGTATGTTGTATGCCCACAATCTAACAGCTAAGTATTGCATTGTCATCCCCTATGTTACAAATCCTGTACCCATTACCTAACACCTAGGCAGTGATCAACATAATGGCAACTGTGTGTATGAGGCACAGCTGGACAGTACTTCCCTTTGATAGTTATATCACCACAAAAGACGGGTAGTCATATGTGGCACCCCTAATCATGACAGTGTGCCATCCACGAATATAGAGATAAATGCCCAGCCATACTCAACACCCATGTGACCCATAATAGAGCACATATATCCTTTAAGGGTTATTGCCCATGTGTAGATAGCCTATACTGCCCTTCCAAATCCCTAGCTGCACTATGTAGCATGCAGCCAACCATGAATAAAGTCATGTCCAACCCAGAGGTGTTGGGCATGCTACACTTAACACATCCTGATCCCAAATAAACATATACATCATGGACATCCACCTTTCTAGTACAAGGATCACAACATGCCTGACAGATCCCTGTCCCATACACTTAACATACTCTTGCCATACTATGCATCCCTGCTAGTGAAGCTGCACATCGCCCCTCTCTGTGACATGGTGTGATGACCACATGACAAATATTTAAGTAAACCTGTGGATCAATTCTGTGGCACTGCTTGAACTGGCCACTGAAACTTACCTGTTTGTTGCCTACAGCTAGGTAACCTGTCTGCCTAGGATCATAAATGGCCCAGGGCATATAGCCTACTAGATCACTATGACCATACATGCTATAGTTGATATCCAACCCTGCAAATACCATCAGGCTAGCTATTGTCCCATGTGTTACACATGTGCAGCACAGGCAATACATGGCAGGATGCTACACAGCTGTACAGTGCCATGTAGATGTATATGGCAAAACACATACATGCTTGCAAGTCTGCAGGGTCACAGGTCATGTCCCTAATGGCTATGCAGGATTATATATATGGCATATACACAGCATTAAGGTCGATTGCATTAATGTGAACACATCCAGGCATGTGCTGATAGGTAAAGACACCACTACAGGCAAACAGACATGCCCACGTCAAGACAACATCCACATGGTGTATGAGCAATGTCATTACATGACACACACATATATGGTGATAACACCACATCACCAGTAGGTGTCAAATGTGTGTGACTTTTACATGTCAGTGGTGTTAGTGTCATGCAGATTTACAAAGATGTATTTGTAATCTTAAAACATGTGATACACATGTATGTTCAGCTGTACTGCTGTACTTCTCTGTGAGTTACTGTGACCTGTCTCCATTGTTATGTCTTCCAGGTATGCCACATAGCAGACTGCCACCATACAGCCGCTTGGAGGATGAGGTCCTCTTCCCATACCTCCTCAACAACTACACAATGCTCTTCAGCCATGTGCCACAGGATGCACAGCAGTGGGATGCCCTGTGGGAGGAACTCTACAGGAGGGTAAATGATGTTGGCAGTCACAATCGCACCTATCAGCAGGTGCGCCGACACTACACTGACCTTATAAGATGGGCAAAACAGCATGCTAATGCAATCACCAGGGAATAAGGTGCAACAGGTGGGGGGCCACTCATTCAGCCCCCACTCACACGTACCGAGGAGCTACTGGCCAACCTGGGGACACCTGCAGACCTCCATCCACAAGCTTTAGATGATATTGTGGAGGTGGGTGTCTCTCAACCACCGTGCCTGGAGTTGCCAGGTAAGTCACTACTGCACATAAAACACAACTATAGATCACATAGTTGCATGTGTTACTGTACAATATGTAATGTAACATCATATGCAAGGCATGTATGCACACATGCCACATACTGTAGTCTGCTACTCAATGTATGCACAGATGTGCATACTCCATAGTACATCTAGTGTATTGAACTGGCTTATGTGCTAACATGAACATTGCACCCTGTAGCTAACACACAGGTGTGGCTAATGATCTTACTGCTCTGACACTCCTGTTTTGGTACCGCTGGTGTTTTGCAGCGACAGCAGCCTGTGTCAGGTGAGACTGTTATTATTTATCAGGCTTGATAATGCACAGAACATATTAATTGCATGCTATCTGCCATAACACAAGTACACATAATGTATGGTGGTCCCGGTAATGGACACTGGTCAGACCTGCAATGCACCACACTGTTTACCTATGTGAAACAATTGAAGACTATATGAAACACCTACACTAAAACCTTCCAAACGGTCACTGCCAGATGTGTGGACAACAGTGAATAGAAGTGTAGAAGTGTGTTCCACTGTAGGGACAGGTACTACATATCAGCATTACACATGTTGGGAATATGAACAGTACTGTACAGAGAGCATATGTGTGCACACACACTAAATATGTTGGGGCTGGAGTATGCCCGACCCACAGGATACACCTTTGTGGAGTATACCCTTGCTATGAATGTCACACAATGACATGTGCTATCAGACATGTCCATGACATTTAGTGGGCTGACTGCAACACTGCTCAGCTATACTGCAAAACATGTATCACATCCCATACATACCATCCTTTGTCTGCATAACCCTGTCCTCAGTGGACCATATGACATCTATGTGTGTATGTCGTATGGGATAACACTGACGTGAAATATGATGGCTATCACAACCATTGGACTGAACATGTGTACACATGGCCATGGAGTATGGCCAGAGACATGAAGCAACACACACAGTAGAAGTAATGTACATGTGTGTACACCCTGTTGTACATTGGCACAACACAATACAACTATGGCCTTTGTGTAATGGTGATATTGCAGATGTGAAACACTAAGCATCATACAGGCCTGTGCACAGCTTGTGTAGGCATAACAAGAAACCACCACATAACATGTCTTGAACATCTGGAGTGTGTCATGACATGGAAGCATTCACCTATACAGTATCCAAATACATACATGTGTTGCACAACATACACATACATCCACATCAAGCCACAGATACAGTACATTCACCTTGCTGGTGTCAGACATTACTGTCATGCCTGCTCCTCATGTGTGTGAGGTACACAGATGGCATGTGGGACACAGAGTACTTGTAAGTTAGCCATGTGTGGGCATAGCTGCCAAATATCGGTAATATGGTTGCAGATGTGCAGGGGTGTGATCTGTATACCCTTCAGTGACCTGTGTCACACATTCCACATTAGGGTTTACTGTGTATACACCTCGGTGATGCAGGTCACATTCCACATTAGATATGTATTGTTTGGCTATGAATTGTGTCAGTAGCTAACACTGTATAGCAATTGTGAAGCCACATGATGCCCTGCAATGGCTATGCATGTCAGCTCAATGTGCAGTATGTCCCTGCATATTTGTAGGGTGGACAGACATCTTTGCATCAGCTGAATGCCGATGTTAGTATAACACATCCCTGCACTGGGACACCATTACCGTACTGTAGATGTGTTACACATGTATGCATGTCATTCAACACGTCAGCAGAAGACATGTCATATTACTTGTGACTGGCAAGGTCATACGCCACACAGCAGGTTGGTGTACTGTAAACCTGTGCTGGTCTGTGGCACCATTGCAAAGTAGGGACAGCCATGTCAAACATGTGTGCACAGCCACATGCACAATGTCTACACTCAGCTCAGGGGTAGGTGGAATAATGTTGAACAGACATGCACTGCATTGGGGGAGATATGCAAGCTAGAGCTCAGGAAGCATAGTATGCAGTCGACATACCCTACTGCTCATATCCTCACACATAGGGGCAGTGGGCAACACAAAGCATCAGTGGCAGATGTACAAAGGTCAGCGATGGTCTGCTAACATGTGGTGTATGTTGCACACACCATGGCAGTGCAGTGCAATGGTGCAAAGTGCATGCATTGTGTTGCAGGTATGGGGCATAATCTAAAACAAATGGTGCAATACAGGTATGTATGCTAACCACCACTATAATTATGTAAGGTGCATGCCGTCTTCTATACCACATGCATGCTGTCGTGTGCAACTCAGGGATGTATGATAACTACCACTATAATTGTCTAAGCTGAAACTATAATTGTCTAAGCTGAATGTCATCTGCCATGTCACCTTCATGTAGCATGTGTGTCTGTGTGTGTCTATGTTTCTCTGTCTGTGTATGTGTCTCTCTGTCTGTCTGTCTCTGTCTGTCTGTGTCTCTATCTGTCTGTCTGTGTCTCTGTCTGTCTGTCTGTGTGTGTTTGTTTGTGTGTGCCTGTCTGTGTGTGTCTGTGCCTGTGTGTGCCTGTGTCTGTGTGTCTTTATCTGTCTGTGTGTGTTTGTCTGTCTGTGTGTCTCTGTCTGTCTGTCTGTGCATGCCTCTGTTTGTCTGTCTGTGTGTGCCTCTGTCTGTCTGTGTGTGTGTCTGGTATAACTTGTAATGTACAGTTCTTGTCTTCCCCTCACATGTGTTGATGTAGGTGCGTTGCCCTCCTGCAGTCCACCTGAGGTTAGTGTCCCCACAGACTCTAGCAGTGATGATGATAGTACGATTGAGGCACAGGCAGGGTTGTCAGGGGCTGAATCTGTGGCATTGGTTGCCATTCCACCTGTCTCCCCTTCATCCTCGCACACAGTTTCCCTGCCTGCACATATCCCATCACCACCAGCCATAGAAGAAGGACAGTTGGCAGGTGGTAGCATGGAACAGGGAAGTGTGGTGACTATGGAAGGTGTGCCTGCACACCATGATGTCAGTCAACAGACAGGTGATGTCCCACACAGGCATGTGCCCAGCACTACTTGTAGGAGGACCACTGGCCAACATGCCCCTGCGATACCCAGCGCATCAGCTGGAGTCACCAGACACATGTTTTGGGCTGTAATGGAGGCACAGGCACATGCTGAACAGCACAACAGAGATGGTCTGAGGCTTCAGAGGGCTGCAGTCCGTTCATTAACTGACAACATCCAGGCACTTGCAAATGCTCACCATCATCTTGCAGATGTTTTGGATAGATGATTGGGTGACATGGTGGGAGTCCTTGACCATGGCATGTCAATCCTTGAGCGTGGAATGTCTGTGCTGGAACATCTGGTGGGAGTGAGGCATCGGGCACATGGGCATAGGCCAGCTACATCACTTGTTGAAGGTCTACATGAACATGCTACTGCACATGCCTGCTCCCATAGTGGCGCTAGCAGCAGCAGTGCTGCTGGTGCTGTGCAGTCCACACTAGGACACAGCAGGCCACGTGCATGTGGTCCTGGATGGTCCCAACAGGGACACAATTCCAGTGGACATGTGTCATCAGACGGTACCCAATCTGGACCTCTGTCTGGTAGTGCCCATGCAACCTCTGGCAGGCACAGGTCACGTGGCCATGGCTGGACACCGTGAACTGTGAAACCTGCCTTGTACAGTCTGCAGCTGTCAATATTACCCCTGTGTAGGCCAGCCACATGCCAGACCTGTGTGCATGCATACACACACACTGGAAAGAAATGTAGGGCACCTCAACACACACACGCATAACATCCACACACACCCAATGATATCACAGGCCCTAACACACACACACATGATGTCACCAATGGCACAGCCTAGCCCCCTGGCAAACATTATCACCCTGTGCATATGATGATGCCTGTGCTGCATCCCTGTCATGCACACCATCAGTGCATTGACATGCTCATATAGTCTGATGCACAGGGTGAACATACTAGGTAGACAATTGTAGATTAATATTGTCGAGTAGTGTTAACAGGCAGCAGACATACCATGTACTACAGTTTTAGAATGCATTGTGTACATCTGACAGTATGTATCATGTGTAACAACAGTAACTGCACATCAAGATCAACATGCAGTTACTGTTGTATAATGTGTAACAACAGTAACTGCACATCAAGATCAACATGCAGTTACTGTTGTATCATGTGTAACAACAGTAACTGCACATCAAGATCAACATGCAGTTACTGTTGTATCATGTGTAACAACAGTAACTGTACATCAAGATCAACATGCAGTTACTGTTGTATCATGTGTAACAACACTAACAGCATGTTGATCTTGATGTTCTGCCTTCCTCTTTCAGGTGTAGTTGCATGTGCCGGGGGATGTTGGTGTTTGCGGGAGTCCCATATGTACATGTTGACTACCCACAGGTCAGTATGACAATACATGCATGCACTTTGTAGCTTCCACATCACAGTTATATTTTCCCATGTTTCAATTATGTTTACTGTTCTAATGTCCAAGAGCATGATAGCTGTGTAGTAAGCTACTGTGTTCAGAGCCATCACATCCACAGTGGGTGACATCACAGGTATAGTTACTTGGAGCGTGGAGTGGGTAAAAGAGTGGTATGCTGGATGACAAGGGTAAAGGTCAGTGGAAATAGTGGCTTTTCATTGGGAAGCAGTAATATCCACTGCCATGACAGCATACAAAAACAGACACACCCACACACTCAGGGATTCCAGACACAGTAGCACAAACTCTGACATACACACACACACACACACACACACACACACACACACACACACACACACACACACACAGGTGCCAGTGTTCAGATGAGAACCCCTGCCTATTTGCATATCATCATTATAGTACTACGCAATTACAAGATGCACCACAGTGATTACACATGTACAGGTAGTTGGAATGGCCTAAGATCGAGGACATCGTCAGGGATACTACAGTGCAGTGAGTGTATGTGGGGAGGGGGGTCCATCAGTAGGCTATGTAACAACAGGTCACACCCCAGGGTGTACATGTTAACAGGCGGTTAGTATGCCCATTTCCGATTGATGATATCAACAGGGATGCTAGACTGTTTTGAGTGGATGGGGGAGGGGGCATTAACATTTCACTATGGTAAAATACAGCCTCACTCCAGGAACCAGACAGCCATACACACACACACACACACACACACACACACACACACACACACACACACACACACACACACACACACACACACACACACACACACACACACACACACACTGTCATTCACAAAGATATACACCCATGTCACACACATACAGACACTTTACATGTGTGAGGTTTAACCATCTGCCTATGCCTTTCTTTCTACACTTCACTCTGTACTGGTATCAACAACAGTGTTCAGGAGAGTGATAACATGTGGGATGTATTCCCAACCATACGTGACATATATGGACACACACACACACACACACACACACACACACACACACACACACACACACACACACACACACACACACGTGCCAGTACTGTGAATCAAACACCTGCCTATGTCATGATAGGTACTACAGCAGTACAATACTATCGCATCTGGTACAATGCTTGCTGACCTTTCCTTTGACAACTGTGCTGATATATGCACAATATATGCACAGGGAGGTATTACTGTTACAGGTGTCATGGGGCTTACCTTCGGTGTCACCCTTACAGCATTCTACATTGTCTAGAGAATGATAAACAACAGAAACCACCACAGAGTAAACGCTGCCAAACCAGTCTCCGTAATAAATCTTAGGATAATAAACACAAAAGTATAGGAGCAGACCTATGCAGAGAAACATTGCACATAGATGAAGTTCAATCCAATAGGCAAAAAATGCACCTCAAGTCCACGAAAGTTCATAAAAACTCAATCAAACTTTTATTCCGTATGCACAGCAGGTAAGCGCTTTCGCCAACAGGCTTTTTCAAACCATTAACAAATATCACGAGAAACACTATACCTTATATAGTTCATCAATTAAATATGCAAATAAATAATGACATCATTATAATGAAATCTAAAAGGACTAGCTAATATACAAATTAATATATATAACATATCTCACATACTCAATCAAGAGCAATAATAATAGAAGAATACATTTAAAATAAATAGTGTAAAAGTGCATATTATTTCACAACTAATTTCCTATTCTTTAAAACAGGCTTAATATATATTTTGTCATTCAAGCCTGGGTTAATATGTGCCCTAAGCATGATGATCCTTCTCATTTCAATTATTTCTGTATAATTTCTAACGTCTCCGCCTTTCATATTAGGTTTATTGACATAAAGAGCCATGAACTTGAAAAAATGCGAATCATCCATTTCATTAACATGTTTAGAAAGTGCATTAATACTAGATGTAATACATATTTGAAATAAATGTTCTCTAATTCTATCCCTAAGCCTTCTGTCAGTTTTAACGACATAGAAGGCAGGGCAGAACATACACTGAACAAGGTATACTACATGTTCTGTATTACAATTAGCCTCTACACTAATTGTAAAACATTGAAAGGTAACTGGATAGTATTTTCATGAATAAATTCACAAAAATTGCAATCATTACAAGGAGACTTACATTTAGAAAGAAAATCAAAGTTGTGAGAATAAGAAATCTTGGGGTCATTCCAAGATGGCTGCCGACTAGATTGGTCCCTACTCTCTGAGCTCCTCACAGATATTTAACCTTTAGTGATTTTTATAACTTTATATCAAACTTTTTCCTCAGTTTTTTTTTCAAAAACATTTTTAAATCTTTTTCTACGCATTTGGATTATTATTGGCTTGGAATTTCGTATCCTGGGACTTATTTTACCTCAGAACAACTCTGATACCACAACTGTTGGGCCACCTGCTGCTTCAGGCTATTCCTGGATCCTGTTATCCTGTCAAGTGCACTTCATTCTGGGGCATGGCTACTAAATCTGACTCCATGGAGACTCAACCTACAAAGGCCAAATTTTCTTCAATGCTCTTTCCTGAAAAAGACTCCAGTTCAAAAAGATTAAGGACATCCAAACAATCTACTGAAACTTCCAAAGTAAGTAATAAAGACTTAATTGACTCAAACTTTCACTTAGCGGAATTAAAACTAGCATTAAAACCTATCCAAAGTGCCATTCAAAACTTTTCAGAACAGTTTACAGATTTTAGTAAAACCTTAAAACAAATAAATGACAGAATGGATATGATAGAAAATAGAAATACAGCTTTAGAGATAAAAACTGATACTTTGGAAACTGTTCTTAAATCTAAAGATAAGATTATTTCTGATATACAAACTAAGCTGCTGGATTTGGAAGCCAGAAGCCGAAGAAATAATATCATTATCCGTGGCTTGCCAGAATCTTATGACAATAAAAATTTATTATCTGTGACTAAAGACATTTTTGAAGCACTGTTAAACTGTGAGACATTCTCAAAGCCTATAATTGTAGAGAGAGCACACAGAGCTTTACGTTCCAGACAAGATTCTTCTACACCAAGGATTATCTATACTAAATTACTAAACTTTCAAGACACTTTCCAAATCCTGGAGACAGCTAAAAGTAAAAAACAATTTATATGGAAATCTCACAAACTGTCATTTTCCCAAGATCTTCCATCTCAAATAAAATTAAACAGACAAAAACTTGCACCTTATTGTGCTTTGATAAAAAGAGGAATAAGATTTCGTATGTCTTATCCAAATACTTTGTCTTTTATAGTCAATGAAGAAAGATTTGTGTGTTCTGAACCAAAAGAAGCTAAAGACATTTTTGTTAAAACTTTTAAAAAGTTACCAGACAATGTGTCATAATATGTCACTCTGAATGAATGTTAAATGTGTTATATTACAGTCATATTTCATGTCTTAGAACACATATGTTGGTTTTCATATAACTTTATTTTTCCTTTTTCCTTAATATGGTAAACAGAATGGAGTTATACTTTTACTTGTGATTAACAAAGACTAATATACTTTAGATGCATTTAATTTACAGTTAAGTGAAATGTGGTCATGTTGTTTCTTTTTATTTAAACTGCCATATAGCTATTTTTTTTTCTTTTTCGTTATTCATGAAGAAAATCTAGTTTCTTTTTAGTTTGTGTTAAAAAAAAGATCCCCTTGCAGTACTGCGTTTGATGGAGGGAGAATTTTGAGCATCTCGAGACCTTCAGAAGAAAAAATCTTCTCCTGAAGCATCAGCTGCATCTGTATTGCAGCACGCACCTTCTAGGAAGGCTCCGAGGATATGGGTGACGTCATCATTCGCTGCGAGCAGCTGATAGCGCCACATACGTAGTGGTGTGTATTCTAATTACACAGTAAGCGACGAAAAAGCCTTTACTTATATTTTAAACACTGAAAGAAGTACTATAAATATGCGATGTGCATTTTTTTACTTCAACGGAGCTTATGTTCATTCCTTCTATATTAACTATCCATATTTCCCCTTTTTTAAGCCACCAACTCGAGTAAAGACACTCAATGTCAAATACGGGCATATATTCATTTATTAAGACAAGATAGTCCTTTTGCTTATGATCAAGTAAGTGTAAATTAACAAACATAAACATTTTAAAGCGATAGTAGTGCTAAATAATACATTTATGTTTCACTGCTAGCCTGTTTGCCTAGTAATTTGACATATGTTAATAAATATAGTATGGGGAGAATATGCATTCAGGTTACGCCCAAAAAACTATTTCACTCAGTTGGAAATTTAGATAGGTTAAATCTGAACATACTGACTATAATATATATGTTATGAATGACTTAATTGAAGGTCTTAGATTTTGTTTATTTTGTTTGGGCTTGGCAAGGGTTATTCAGAAGAGAATGTATTTAGTGTGTGAATTATTTAATATTCTGGTGCCATGTTGCTTTTCATATTTAAAAAAAAAGGGCAGTTTAACCTTATATAAAGAAGATTTATTGTCACTCATATTTTAAAACAAATCTCTCAAAATATATAAATTTGCAATAGTTTTCAAGAGACTAGGTATTGTTCAGTGGTTTTTCTGTATGTCCATATTTTGTCACTAGATGGCGACAAACTACATGAATCATACAGTAAATACTGTGAGATATTGCTTATACCAGCAGTCTTGACAGTTAATTTTCACTCATATGGGAGAGAAATATAAATTCTAAGTTTCATAGAAAAAATACTTGCCACATTAGAAGTAATTTTAAATGAACATATTTTAATTTCAAACATTTCTTGTAATAGCTATTCTTTAATTGAATACTGACAAATCTATTATGATTAATTATTTGATTATAGATAGTTGTGTAATCTTGTTTTGTTTTACTTTATTTATAGTTATCTTTTTATATATAATTAAGTAAATAGCTTATATAGGATATGTTTACAGTTAGTTTCTCATAGGACTATTAATATAGACAGTAATGAGATTATTTAGTCTTCTAATAGTACAAATGTTATTTTAAATATGTTTGATTCTTATCATAAAAGTTCATTATACTGGTATGTTAAGTACTTGAGGAAATTCATTTATCACTATATAGTCTTTACCTAAAATAAGAGCTTGTAGTTAATTATATTAAGTAGGGATTGAATATGTTGGACATACTTGAATTTAGTTTATATTGTAAATAGGTTTAGTAATATATTACTGATTTTAATTTTTGTTAGGTTAATATTGAGTATTCTCTACACAAATTTCATACTGCTACGACCAAAAATTTCATCATTTAGTATAGTTACATTACATCTTCCTTTATCATTAGGTGTTTGGTGGGTAGGCACTAGGGTTAGGATAAAGGATATAAATAATTCTCATAATATTTTTGATTCTTTTTTTCTTTTACAAGAGATTTTTAGTAATGTGATGACATTTTTAAATACTGTTCATTCAAAACTTGTTTTTTTTAGCTTTTTCAAATGTAATGATTTGTGTGTGCTTTGGACTCTAATCTATGATTTCTGGGCAGTATCAATAACATTGGTAAGCTTGGAATATGACAATTGACTTAATACTAGATTCCTGGAATGTTAGGGGTATTCAAGATAAAGCAAAAAAGTCATTATTGTTCCACTTGATTCTCAAGTCACAAGCCAATATCTGTTTTATTCAGGAATCCCATATTCCTCGCCATGATTGGGATAAAGAGACTAACAAAAAATGGATTAGAAAGATTATAGCTTCAGGGGATTCATCAAATTCCAGAGAAGTAGCAATAATTATTAAACAAAATTTTTTTGGGAACATTATAGATGAGAAATTTGATAATGAGGGAAGATGGTGTTTATTTACTACTTCTATTAATGGTCTTGATAAACCTCTCTTAGTTTTAAACTTATATGGCCCATGTAGCTCACAATATTTGTTTATTTTAAAGATTCATAAAATTCTCACATCATATAAAGACCACTATATTATAATAGGTGGGGATTGGAATACAGTAATTAACCCAGAAATTGATCGTTCTCACTCTGCTGTCTCCGACAACTATCAATCTACTATGGCCCTTAATGATTTGATGGAAGAGTATAGTTTAATGGACCCAATACATAATGTTAAATTCCCAAATAGAAGTGATACTTACACATACTACTCTAAATGCTACCATTCATGGTCCAGATTGGATTTTTTTTAAATTTCTGATTCTATTTCAAAATATATTTTAGATTTTAATATTGAACCTAGATTCTTTTCTGATCATTCAAGAATTTTGCTAAATCTAAACATAAATAATAATACTAAAAATAAATGCAATATGAACAAATGGTCTTTAAATAACAATTTATTGCAAATGAAGAAATTCGTAAACAATGTTCTGAAATTTTACAGGAAATGGAGGCCAATTTGGAAACATCAGATATCCCATATGACATACAGTGGGCAGCTTGTAAATCTAGATTAAGAGGTCTATTTATTAGTAAAGCGTCCTATCTTAAAAAACTTTACTCTAAGAAAGAGGAATTTTTAAAATCTAGAATTCTAGCTCTGGAAAAACAACTTAGAACGAAATATGATTATTCTATAGAAAAACAAATTTTTGAAGATCAAAAAGATTTAATTTTACTGCATCAACATAATCTATCTTTAGCTGAACAAAAGATACTAGCTTTATACTCAGAATGGGCTCAGGTTCCCTCTAAATTACTGGCTAGAATTATCAAAATTAATGTTAATAGACCTAAAATTGCATCTTTGCCTTATAACAATAGATTATATAACACAGATGAAGAAATTATTCAACTCTTTACTACTCTTTTTACTGATCTATACTCAAATTCTCCTAATGCTGGTAATGAGAACATTATAGAAGCCTTCATAGACTCCCTGCAATTTCCTAAACTAAATGATAGCCAACAAAGCTTACTTTCAGCACCTATATCCTTACAAGAACTCTCAGAATCAATTGACAATCTTAAATCAGCTAAATCTCCTGGCCCGGACGGATTCACTCCAGAATTCTTCAAAACCTTTAAAATGGTAATTCTTCCCTTTCTTTTCAAGGTATATAACTATATAAGACTCAATAACATCTTAGATATTCATTGGAATACTTCTAAAACTATCCTAATTTTGAAAAGTAATAAAGAAAAATCGGACCCAGCTAATTATAGACCCATTTCTTTAATAAATGTAGACATTAAGATTCTATCATCTATCTTAGCTAATAGATTGAAAAAAATTTTACCCTCAATTATCTCTAAAGATCAATCTGGTTTCATGTCTCGCAGGCATACTTGGGACAACACATTGTCCTTAGAATCTATCATTCACCTCATTAAGGAAGATGCTAACCCATTATATGCACTGATCATGGACGCATCAAATGCTTTTGACAGAGTTTCTTGGAATTTTCTTTTTCAGACCATGTCTTGTTTTAATATTCCTTCATTCTTCTTAAATTTCATTAAAATATTATACAAAGATATGTATACTAGACTCTATATTAATGGTCTTTTTTCTTCTCCTATAAAGATTACTAGAGGAACAAGACAAGGATGTCCACTATCTCCTTTTCTCTTTAACATTTATTTAGAACCTTTATTGTTATATATTATTCAAAACACTTTTCACAATGTCCCTAGAATACTTAATACCAAAATTTATTTCTCAGCCTTTGCTGATGACCTAATAATTTACTTTCAAACTCCTATGTCTGATTACAGAAAAATAACTAACTCTATTAATTATTTCTCTTCAGTTTCGAATTATCTTTTAAACTCTTCCAAAACCTATATATGTCCTTTAAATCATTTGGTACATAATACAAGTCTGTTTTTGGATCATCAGTTCCAGTTTACCTATAATATAAAATATTTAGGCATCAACTTAGAGCATAATAACAAATCATCTTCTCAAAATAATATATATAAAGTTTGGAATTTGTTGTTATCTGATATGAGCAGATGGCAGCTTCTAAATCTTTCGCTTTTATCAAAAGCTGCAATAATTAAAATGAATATTTTGCCTAAATTCCTTTATCAGTTTATGTCATCTGATCAGATAATTCCGAAATCTTTCTTTGACAATGTAAATAAGGCATTGGCTAAATTTTTATGGTTCCCCAAATCTGTCAGAATCTCATACTCCAGACTATCAATTTCTAAGGACAAAGGAGGACTGGGTCTTCCTAACTTGTATCTCTATTATCTGATAGTTTCCTCCAATAAACTCTTCACCATATCTAATTTCAAAATTATTAATCATATAAATCACTCTTTATGGATAGAAATATGGTATAAATATATCATTTAAAAAAATATAAATCCAGATGCTCTTCCTTTTATCTCTTTGGACAACAGTTGTACCAAAAATTTATCCATCTTTATTAAGCAAAAAATTAATGCCTTCCAATCATTACTAAAAATGTGCAATTTAGATAAGATCTCTCATTATATACAACCACTTCATCTAAACCCAAATATAATGATTGATAATAAACCTTTTGACTTAACAAAATATCCTCTTATAAAAAATCTAAAAATTGGAGACATCTTGAAACATCTTGACCTTCCTTTGCCTGTTTGGCGTGAGTCATTGAAGGTTAATTGGAACTATTCACCTATTCTTCGTCATTTAAGACAAATAATCAAAAGTAAGTTTTTATCTATAGACCCAACAGAAATTCAAATGAATAATCTCAACACAATTATCAAAATGATATCTTCATCAAATAAAATGCTCTCAAATTCCTACAAGTTGATAAAAAACTTAGTGACAGTAAACAAATGTCTTATATCTAATACATGGCTGAATTATAATTCTAAGATTACTGAATCTCAAAAACTTTTGGCTATCAGACACACAAAGGAATTTATCCCTTTCAAAAAACTAGTATATACCCAATTAATGATTTATAATGATGCCTATTACACCCCTTATAAATTAAATAAATTTAATCCTAACAAATATTCATCATGCTCTTGTTGCTATCATCCCCAAGCTGATATACTTCATATTCTGTGGTATTGTCATTTTTCTCATAGATTATGGACTTCTCTGAAAGTCAGACTACAAAACATGGGATACCATAAATCTACGTTATCCTGGGAATTTGCCATTCTACATATTCCTTTAACTCATCTATCAAAAGTAGACACTCATGTTATCATTTTTATCTGCTCTCTAATAAAACTTTACATTACACAAAATTGGCTTGATCGCACCAAACTAAATTGGATAACCTTTCAAAAAATGGCTTATTCATATATTGATGCACAGAGGATCATTGTTAGAAGTCCATATAAAAAAGCATTAAAGTAGATGGTATTGGAAAAAGTGTTAAACATTATCAACAGTTAAAGTCATCACGTTGAGTATTGTTTCATGATGATATTTTTCTTATAGTATTTTTTTTTTTTGTTGTTTTTTTTTTCCTTCCTTTTATCTGCTCAGAATACCTAACTTGTATATACTGTATATATTTAGTAATGTTTTATTATTATTGTTATATGTAAATTCTCCTGAATGAATGTTTTTTAGTTATGAGTTGAAATATTCCTATTCAATTCTACTCACATGTACAAAACTCTTAAATGTCTGTTTTATAAAATGAATAAAAATTTATTGGAAAAAAAAAGAAATCTTGGGGTAACATAGGAGTCTATGTAAATTCTTCTTGTTCTTAAATAAAAAAGTGGGGTTGTCACTAACTACCTGTCTAATACATGGGTCAACAGTTAAGAGCCCCCAGTATTTCTGAATGATCTCTTTAACTTTCCCAACATCCTGTGTAAAAAATAGGGAGAATTTTTGAACAGATGTATTGGTGTTAGCAACAGATGTTAATTCTTGTCTAGCTTGATAAATATTAATGCCCATATCTGAAAAATATGGGCAAGCTACATCAGACCTGTTATGCTCAACCACTTCAGTCCCTTCAAGAATCTCATCAGGTCGATATGACCTGGCTAACAGTTTTTCTTTCAAATCAATCAATTCCTTTTCATAACCCTTCTGAGTAGGGTTAAGCTTGGAGGATCTAATGACCTGTCCTTTAATGATGTTTCTAAAAACATACCTGGGGTGCATACTCCCTCTATACAACAATGTATTTTTATGACAAGCTTTTCTGTGGACCTCAGTATTTAATTTGCCACTGCTCAACCTCTCAATAGAAACATCCAGAAAAGTAATCCTGGATGTCAATTCTGTTATAGTGAACTTTAAATAAGGTGTGAAAGAGTTCACCTCCTCAAGGAAAGAAACCAAGTCTCTATTACTACCTAACCATAGAAAAAAGATATTGTCCACAAAGCGTTTGTAAAAAATGATGTATCTCTGGAACCTAACTAGGACAAATAGATTCTCCCTTTCCCAATGAGCCATAACTAAGTTGGCGTACCTATTGGCACAAGAAGTGTCCATACCCACGCCATCTTTCTGAATGTACAAATTCTCATTAAACAAAAATAGGTTGTTCTCCAACACAATTTCTAATAATAAACATACCAAGTCTACTTTGACAGGACTAAAATCAGTATGTTGTGTTAAGTAGTTATGAATGCATCCAACACCTTCCTTGTTTGGAATCACAGTAAATAGAGATTTAACATCTAAGGTTACTAAAATAAAAGAGGCATCATCACTGCCTATTTCCATTCTCACATACAAGTCCAGTAAAAACTGTTTAGTATCCCTTAAAATGACAGAATTCAAATCTACTATAGGTCTTAACATCTTTTAGATATACAATGATATTGGTTCAGTGACCCACCCACTACCTGACACTATGGGTCTCATGGGAGGCTGGATGGGATCTTTATGAACTTTGGGCAGGCCCTGGATAGTAGGTATTAGTGGGTTGTCAACCCTAAAAAACTTATATAGCTCTGGACTAATTACATGACTCTTAACTAAATCATCCAAGGTATCATAAAGCCTTAGAACACATGCTTGGACATCATCAATCTGTATAATTGAATAAAATCTATTTTCTGCAAGCATTTCAGTCATTAGCTGATTATATTCATACATATCCATCACTATAGGTACATAGGTAGATACTGGGCTATCTGCCCGAAGGCATATATTAGCCCAGTCACGTTGTGTGGTATTCACCGCCCCTTTGGTTAGTTCCCTAGCCCCTTGATCTAGCAGCTAGTACCCTTGGCCCCTATCTAGTAGAGCTGTTGGTATGATCCCTGGTGTGAACTTTTTGTTACATATCCACTCGTCAAGGTTCCTCTTGAAGAGTGATAGTGAGGGGCTCTGTCTTATGTAGATCGGGACCTTGTTCCATAGCAAGGGAAGTCTTTGTGAAGGGAATCTATCCCTCCAGCATATTCTATTCATTGTGCTGAGGTTTATATCCCTAGAGCGTGTAGCTCGAGTGGATTTGGTTTTGCTAAGATGGAGCATGTTCAACAGTTCTGGGTTGGACATGGTTCTGTATGTTAGACAGAGATCGCCTCTGAGAAGGCGGTATGTAACAGAGAAAAGCCTTAGTTATTTCAATCATGCTACATAGGGTAACTGTTTGAGGTCAGTAATCCTCTTACTGAGGTACCTCTGTGGTCTCTCCAGCTGCTGGAGATGTCTAGCCAGGTACATTCCAATTGGTGCATTGTACTCAATAATGGGTCTGATGAGGGAAGAGTAGAGGGACACCATTACATCCTTAGATCTTGATGTAAACCCTTTTGTGATCAGATCGGTCACATAGAAGGATTTTCTAACCACCTTGGCAACATGGTTATCAAAGGAAAGCTGACTATCTACTTGGGTCCCTAGATCCCTTATTACTACTTCAGATTTCAGAGGGTTACCTCCTATGTGGTAGTTCGCGGGTACTCTGTTTTTTCCAAAGGGGATTACTATGCATTTTTTAGCATTTAGCTTGAGAGCATGGCTTTGACACCATGAATCAGTCTCATTAAGGCCCTTTTGGAGGATATCCATGTTGGCCGAAGACTCTATTATAGCACCCAGTTTGCAGTCATCTGCAAACTTGGTCAGCCACAGCCCTTCAGTGCTTGCCTGTACTTCTGAGAAGTATATGCCAAACAGGAGGGGCCCCAGGACAGAGCCCTGAGGCACAACACTCATTACTTGTCTGGATTCAGACATAGATCCTGCTACTCTTACTTTGTGGGATCTGTCTGAGAGCCAGTTTGTGATCCATCTTGTGATGTAAGGGTTTATGCCCAGGTTGGTGAGTTTATCAATAATACCCAAATGGGGAATGGTGACAAATGCTTTAGCAAGGTCAAGGTAAGCTATATGTAACCTATAACAGGGCCACCCTTGTCTGCTGGTCTAATAATGATGTTATGGTCATTTCTAAGTCTTTGTAAAGCTAGTTTATGTCTACATGTTAAATTGCCTTTTCTCTTGACATTATCAAAATTATGACTTAAATTATAAATGTCATTCTCTACTAATTTACTGAAAACATCCAATAAAGGATGGTAATTAGGAATCTATAAGCTAGGTTTAGTAAGCTGTGGAACACAATAGGCAAAATTATTGTTCCCAAATTGCAATTTCAGCTGGACATTCTTTATAAATAGCTTAGTGTCTATAATAGTATCTGCTATGTCACTATTGACTGTCAGTATAAAAGATAGACCCATGTTCAAGATTTCCAATTCATCCCTATCTAAGGGTCTGTGTGAAATTTATTTATTTTATTTATTTATTGCAGTTGGTTTACCAGGATAGTCCATTGGGCCAAATGAACCCGTTTTCAATGGAGTCCTGGGGAGAAAAGCTCCAAAATACATTCAAAGTTACATAATAGGTACAACAGATAGTAAAAAAGAAGACAATATCAAATAGTACAGCAGGTATACAGTTAAATACTTTGTACAGAAAAACATATTAACTATTTAGCACAGCAAAAATATCCATTTATACAGAAAAGTTAGGAAAACATAGTTACTAAAAAGGAAGAGGAGGTACAAAGACATAATATAGTGAGGGAGGAAGAAACATAAGGACTTGTTTAATAAATTCTATTGAATTTTCAGGGTATATTAAAGATGTGAGCAGAGCAGGGAGGGGTGTGAGAAGGAGTAGAGTAGGTTATGTAGGGTGGGAGCAGGAGCATTCCCACTGTGAAGCTAGATGTGTATAAAGAGATTTTTTGAAAGCAGAGTGATTAGAGGTGGTGCGGATGAGAGGAGGAAGGGAAGGTGACTAATGTAAATGGTATTGTTGGCGTTAGTGATATGATAGAAATATTCAGTACTATTGTAGTCCATTCCCACATTCTCTTCAAGGTTGGGTCTATTTGCTCTCCCCCATTTGCTTTCCGTTTTTGTCTGCCCCTGCTCATTGAATGACTTCTTCCCCTTCCTCGAGCATCGGTTATCAGGAAAGGGGGAGGATGAGTCGATTCTCGAGTAATATTAGTTATAGTTGTCTTCCTCCTAACCACAGGTTCAAATGTAGTGGTATCACTATACATAGATGTAGATGGGGCAGCAACTATATTACTAGGACTTAGTTCATTAGCTGTATCATTGTTACCAACGCTACTATCAGTATTTCCATCAACATCACTTTGGCTATTGCCGATGGCATTAAGCATTTGTACATTACCACAAACATTCACTGCAGAGTTAATAGCAGCATTATCACTAATGCCAACAATACCATTTACATTAGTCACCTCACCTAAGATAGAGGTATTAACATTATTAGATTTAGGCATAGTCATATTACTAATTTCAGAAGAATTAAAATTCTCAGAGATAGAGGCAGTCCTCTTAGTGTATCTGCATCATCCTTCTGTATGACTCTGCACATTATTATTATTTCTCAGCCAAGTAAAAACTTGGCCTCATGAAAAGTCGCAAATATCTCTTTGCATTTTATGCTTTTTCTGTTCCAAGAATCTTTTCTCAAAGAGAAAAACATTGTCAAGTAAACACTCCATTAGGCGGTCAACTTCAGCACTTGGAAATTTAGCAATTAGCTGAACTTGTTCCTTTATTTTAACTTTAAGACTATTCTCTTCAGGCAGAAAAAAGTCATTCAACAGTAGCATATAGTTTAAGCTCACCTCGATATTTAGTTGTTGCCAGTGATAGAGCAGTTCTGGATAAATGGTACCAGTAGTTGGCATCTTTTGTACCTGAAGTCCTCTCGGTACAATCCTTTTTGTATGCAGGCTTCAAAATGATAACATTGCATTTGTAAGCGTTTCAATTTAATGAAGTCTATCTCAAGCTGGTCACATGCTTCTGTTAGCACAGTTGGATCAAAGACATCAGACATGACCTAATTTCCTGAAACTTCGTACATCAACAGCGGATTCTCGTTGCCTGACAAGCAATTCAAGAATCTGTTTCGACTCAGGTTTTCAGTTGTACAACTGTTGGGGTTATACGGCAACTCCACAAAATTATCAGTTAGTTCTGCCATAATCTCTTGGTGGTCCCAGTAAAGTAAAAATATAAATATATAGAGAACGATAAACAACAGAAACCACCACAGAGTAAACGCTCCCAAACCAGTCTCCATAATAAATCTTAGGATAATAAACACAAAAGTATAGGAGCAGACCTATGCAGAGAAACGTTGCACATAGATGAAGTTCAATCCAATAGGCAAAAAATGCACCTCGAGGCCACCAAAGTTCATAAAAACTCAATCAAACTTTTATTCCGTATACACAGCAGGTAAGCGCTTTCTTTGGTGTTTCACAGAGTACAGTACATTCAAGGGTACTGTACATATGTACACAAAGGGACTGTCCCATTTGTTTTCAGTACTGTGGAATACCTGTAGTAAGATGTGCATTATTGACTCCATGCAACATGTGTACAACCCAGATGGCTTAGTGGTACGTCCAGTGACCTCAGTGTGCATGGTCCAGGGGTCGAGACCTGCAAGTCTTGTTGATACTCTCAATTAGGACAGCATAAGGCAGTTGTAAGCAGGTGTAAATGTGTTTTCATGACAGTAAGCAGCAGGTACATGCAGGTAACACACATGTACAACCCGCAGTACACTTGGAATGCCCTTCCTTGACAATCCTGCTGATGTCACCCACCTACGAATGCACCTCTGGGAATGCTGTAACCCAGTAATCTCCATGTTGTGTGCTGTAATGCTGTAGTGTGTTAAACTAGTTTGGTAGGTGTTCTAATCCCAGGTAGGTCAACTGTGTGTGTCTGTCTGCCTGCCTGTGAAAGAAATGGTGCTTTTGGAGCATGCACACTCTTTACAACCCACATGACCACCTTTGGCAATCCTGCTGATGTCACCCACCTAGAAATACACCTCTAGGAGTACTGTAACCCAGTATTCTCTGTAGCGTATGCTGTAACTGTGTATTGCTATAGTGTGATAAACTAGTTAGATAGGGGTTCCATTCCAAGAAAGGCCAACTGTGTGTGTGTGTGTGTCTCTGTCTGCCTGAGACAAGAATAATGCTTTTTAGAGTATGCACACTCTGTACAATTCACATGACCACCTTTAGCAATCCTGCTGATGTCACCCACCTAGGAATACACCTCTAGGATTGCTGTAACCCAGTATTCTCCATAGTGTGTGTTGTAACTGTGTATTGCTGTAGTGTGATACACTAGTTAGATAGGGGTCCTATTCCAGGGCATGGCAGGTGTGTGTGTTTGACTGTCAGAGGCTGTGTGGAGGTGGCTGTGAGTGTCTAACCACTGGCCATGTTTGGGAGCAGATTTTGTAGTTCTCCTATATGGTATCCGTCTTATATGTCACAATGTCCACCTCACGGGGAGTACATATGTCAGTCAGCCACAGGACTGTGTTGGCAAGTCATACCCCTACATCTGGCAAAAGGCCTGGTGAACAAAGTATGCAACCCTACTATTACCTGGAATATGTCCTGAACCCATGTGTCATAAACAAACACACTTGGCTAGAATATCTTGCTATGTTGCTAGTACCCTGCACATTGATGACAGATAGTAGACATGGTGTGATTGCAGTGGGCTGCAGAGAGCATAATCCCCTGTACAGCAGTACAATAGGCACATAATTGCAGAAAATGTGCCTTCACTATGTTCCCCACTGGATGCCTGCAACATATGTGGTGCCATCAAATGTGATCCACAGAGGTCATACAATGCCTTACACATGTGCCCTGTATGGACCAATGCCACTGACACTAGGGAATACCTGTATCATGCTATCAATGCAGGTACAGTGTCAACCTGCTGACTATAAGCAGGTTCTGCCACACCAGGCCAGTATTGGCATATTGGAGGATAACAGTCTGTGTACACAACATCTGCCAGCCAAGCCAGGTACACCTGTACATGTCACTGTACATTATAGTGGGACATGCACATCCCAGGCAATGTCCATGTCAAGGACTATCAAACACAGACATGGCATGCATTGCAAAGCTATCACCATACACAATTGTAACCAGAATGTCAGGGCAGTTTATATAATACCCATCTGTGTGGGACGTTGTAGACACTACACCCCTGTACCACACTGCACACCATTGTCGAGTGGTGTGATGCCAAGGATTAACCCTCACCCAGCCCTGTACAGCCATCTTGCACAGCCAACTACTACACACCCATGAAGCAATGCACACATGCATGTCAGTACTGGCACCTTGTGTCTGCATGTGGGGTATGATGCTCCCAACCACAGACACTCCCAGTATAACTCCCATTGGCATACCAACAGATGTTAAACATGTTCACATGCCCTAGCCCATAGAACCTCCAGATATCCCCTGTGGTGCATGTAGTACCTGTGCATTACTGCAGTGTGGCAAACTAAGTAGTTTGGCAGTGTATTTGTGGATCTGGAAAAGAGTGTCAATGTGAGTCCATTAGAGAGTGTGGTTGTGTTGACAATGACATCCATTCATGTGGATAGCCATGTGTGCTACATCTAATGTATGTCTACTACATCTCTGTTGCAGATGTCACTCACCAATATGCACATATGTTCTTACAGTACAACAACATGTCTGCTTTGTGGCACATGGAGTAACTGCATGCTCTTGTAATAGTAATGATTAGTCAGTCAGAGGTTTGACCCCTGTACTGGTAGGTGTGTGGCAGACAATGCTTAGGTTTTAGTCTCCAAGCCCTTCTCTGATGTACTTTGCCTCTGTCTGTCCCCACACACACACTGTTTGGTGGATGTGGAGGCATACACCTGCTCAGTAGCAGCTTGTGTATTGTAAGTGATGGTCATGATCAGGTGATGGCCTCTGCACCTATTTCAGTCCTCCTCTAGCTGATTGCATGTGGAAAAGCTGTGATGATGTTCCCATAGCCATTCACATGAAAAATACAGTACAATATCTAGGGACATCATGTTGGTGTTTCCACATGACAGTCGCTGTGAGTGGTACCTGGATCTGGTGTTTGGTAAACGGCATCACAGATGATATCTGGATGTTCCTCAAACAACATACACAGTGGGAAATTGCCTAAAGACAGGAGGGTGATGTGCCAGACATGACTACAGCATGTAAGTATAGCTATGCTTCATTGAGACTACTGCCTGTTAAACAAGTTGTGTGTGGTAATGGCTATTCTGCATGTTTTAAAACTGACAAGACAGTGCTCTGTTTGTGAGGGACCCCCATCTGTAGGGCCATCTGTGGACTGGTCAGTGTGTGGAACCACTTGTTTCCTGTGTTATTCACAGATCACACATCTGTTTACAGCAGAGCATAGTGTGAGGATTGCAGTCCGTACATGGTGATAGTGATGAGTTACTTCCATCGCATCCCTGACTGGACATATGTCACATGAAACAGTGGTATGACAGACACTGTCTGGGGTTCTCAGTGACATGCCAATAATGGGCCACTGTTCATAGCTGCAGTCATAAGTCTTCTACACTTTGTACAGATGTCATGCAGTATATATGCATGTGTTGTACTCCCTCTGCAAATGTATACCATCTGTTGTGTTGGGTTGATGATCATATCTACGCATGCTGTTGTAAGTAATCCTGAATGCTCTTGACTATTACTAAGCCATATCTGTGTTTAAACTGCAACACCATAGGCTGCATTGGTTTGGAGGTCCTGGCAGAACCTCCTGTCCCACTTCAGCTGGTCATGGCACCGGGCACCATCACATCTGGAGCCCAGCCTTGGACCTCCATCTCTGTTGGCTCTGCACTACCTTGTGGTGGTATCGCCACTAAGGATGGGGCTTGTTCCCCCCTGGGAGCAGGTCCAGACAGGAACACGCCTGCTGTTGTACAGTCCCGGACGTGATGTGTAGGGGGCTCAATAAGGGGTTTCGAGGCCAGATACGCCAGATCAAGGGCAGAGTGTCACATTTACAGGGTGAGGCTGCCCCTCCTAGACAGCTCCAGCACTGCCACCTTTGCAGCTGTTTTGGTGCAGTGGTGGCTGCCCATGGCTGGGGACCTCCATTCCCACTGTTTCCATCTGGGTGCTCATGGGCTTGTGAATGTCGAACACCCCTCTCCATCCGACATGTATCCCTCCACATGTGTCATATACTGACACTGTATGCTGTCTTGTCTGTCATCCTCTCCTACCTATCCTCCACGAGCATACCTACTCTCCTTCCCCCACATCCCACTCTCACCCTACTGAAACAAAAGGCCAATCGGTTCTAGAACAACATTTGCCCCATACATAGCTGTCCATTTCACACATGTGTCCACTGGACACATGTAACTGTTTTAATATGCATCACAACATACTCCAGTTGTCCTGTCTCTCAGGTGCACGATCCTAGTATGCACATGACTCCTAAATGTTCCAGGTACACGTGATGGGACGACCCCATTGTACACACAACACTATCGGTCCCTCTATGGTTACCCCATTTACCTTTATCATGATGATGATGTCGCAAACAGCACCTTGCAAGAGTACTGTTCTCAGATAATGATTGGACAGGAGCTGTTGTGTTAATGTAAATAACATGCACAGAGGGATGTATATGGCCAATGTACAAATGTTGCGTGTATGACTGACACATGTCTGTCTGAGGTAGTCTTGATATTACATAGGACGACACCACTACATAATGCAGGCGTTGCTGGTGTTTCCCTTTTCATTCCTTTGTAATGCTTTGTTGTCACATGGGATGTTCCTGATATATCTATATATATGTATGTATCTATATGATGGACATAAACACTCACACATACATCTACATGATGGAATACATTTCCTATACTGCTGAATGACTGCGCTGGATGATATGTTTGTGATAAGGTCCGATGTCTGTATATCTGCCATGCCATGGCTTAGTGGTAAATAGCAATAGCTGTGTGTGCACGGTGCTGCTTTCGAGCTTTGCAGAGGCCATTTATTTTGTTGCAGGGCAGAACAAGGCCATTGGATATGGAGAGCTTAATAGGTTCATAGGTTGGTACTAGGCTATCAGCCCTAGGGCCTATACAAGCCTAGCCATAACAATTCCCTCGCTATTTCTTCCTACACTATTTACTTCCCTGGACCCCTGTCTAGCAGGGTGACTGACATGATCCCCTGGATGAATTTCATTTCTCCCATCTAATCATCAAGGTTCCTTTTGATGAGGGCCAAAGAGGTGCTCTGCTTGACATGTATGGGTAGTTTATTCCAGAGTCTCTGGAGTCTCTGGGTCAGGAACCTATCCCTCCAGCATGTTTTGTTTATTGTGATGACAAAGTTTAGATCTCTGGAGCATGTGGCTCTGAGGGATTGGGATTTCTTTAAGTGTAGCATGTCCAGCAGCTCTGGTTTTGACATGGCCTTGTATGTTAAGCAGAGATCACCTCAGAGTAGACAATATGTGACAGAGTATAGCTGGAGTTTTTTAAGATGATCAGCAAAGACATCTGCTTTAGGCCTGTGATTCTTTTAGTGAGGTATTTCTGCGGCCTTCCCAGTAGTTGCAGATGTCTTGAGTGGCACATACCAAATGGGGCATTGTATTCTATAATGTGGCTAATGAGGGATGAGTACAGTGGGACAATGACCTCCTTTTTTCTGGATGAAAAGCCCTTAGTGATGACGTGTGCCACATAGAAGGATTTCCTGACTCTTGTGACGATGTGGTTATTGAAGATGAGACCACTGTCCACCTGTATCCCTAAGTCTCTTATCACACTTTCAGTGTTTAGTGTACTGCCACCTATGTGGCAATTCACGGGTACATGTTTTTCCCAAAGAGGATAACTATACATTTCTTGGCATTGAGCTTCAGCCCATGGCTCTGGCACCAAGCATCTGTTTCTGTAAGGCCCTTTTGCAGAGTATCCATGTTGTTTGGGGATTCAATAATGGCTCCCAGTTTGCAGTCATCTGTGAACTTTGTTAGCCAGAGTCCCTTAGTGTTGGCCTGTACTTCAGAGAAGTACATGCCAAACAAGAGAGGTACTCCACTTGTCACTTGTCTGGAGCTGGATTTGAAGTCAGCTAGTTTTAAAGTATGAGTTCTGTCAGTAAGCCAGTTGGCAAGCCATCAAGTGACGTAGGGATTAATGCCTAGCTTAGTAAGTTCATCTATGATTCCAGAGTGGGGGATGGTGTCAAAGGCCTTGGCGAGGTCCAGATAGGCTGTGTGGACTGCCTTACCCTCATCCATGGCTCAGGAGACTGATTTGAAGAAGTCAATCAGGTTCAGGAGACAAGATCGGCCCTTCACAAACCCAAACTGGTGTTTTAAGGTTGCCAAGTCTTTGTTTATAAGTTCCATGATAATACATTCCATGGCCTTGCAGATCAGGCTCATCAGACTGATGGGGCGGTAGTTCCCGGTATCCAAGGTGGATCCCCCTTGTGGAGTGGGATAACTGTAGCTGTGCACCACTCAGTGAGCACAAAGCCTGAGGTGAGGGTATAATTAAACATGACACTTAGGTGAGGCACCAGTTCATATTGTAGTTCATGTAGTACACAGCCCGGGATGTCATCTGGTCCCATGGATGCGGTATTCTTAGCTTTGGAGAGTGTGTTTTTTACCTGTGTGGCCATTATGACCGGAATTCGGCAATCGCCCAGTATTCAGATGGGCCATTTAGGGGGTGAGAGATGGGTGAAGATTCACTGAATCGATCTGCCAGGATATTGACAATATCCTTGGGAACAGTATATTCAATGCCATTCTGTTGTAGCTCAGAGCAGATCTGTGCATTGCCATTTAGATTCTTGACATAGTTATAAAATGCCTTGTTGCTGTCTTTGGAATCTTTAGCAATTTTATTTTCGTAAGACAAAAAGCACATCCAAGAACTAAATACTCCACAAGCAGTATTTAAAAATGAAGACTCCAAACCACAAGTAAATTAAATGTAAGCACTTTCATTTACTAATGTACATCAAACTTCTTCAGGCAAACAGTTAGGTACAATAAACAGTTTAAATACTGTGCAAGCGTGACATCATCACACACATTGGACAAACCCTGCCCACATTTAAACTGACAACAGCCAAATAATGAAATATAACAAATAAATAAAACTCATCAAAATACAATAAATACATAAACTAACCCAAGTTATTACTCACTAAAAACAATATCATACTCAGGTTACATCATATATAATTATACCAATCATTAAACTATATCAAAACATTTCATATTAAAACTCTTTTCTGCAGCAGTTTCTTCCTTTTGTTGTAAAGTTTGTTTATGGCATGGGACCAGCAGATTGGCTTCCTTTTTTTGGAGGAGAGCATCTTGGTTCTATTTGGGATGGCACGATTCATGCATGAGTGGATGTGCTCATACAGTGCATTAGTGTAGGACTCAACAGTCGAACTTTCAGTTCCCGTCTGCATGGGTGTCATGAAGTTTGTAACTTATAGGTTCATAGGTTCATAGGCAGATACTAGGCTATCTGCCCTAGGGCATTATCTACTATTATCTCCACTATCCAGAGTGTATTTGGCTTCATCTCCTTCATTAGATTAGCCAACTGTGCCTCTATAAAGTAGGTCACAGAAGGTACTACCACTTTAAGATTAGTTTACCAACACCATCAACTGTAATCGTAACAATAACAAACTAACCTCTTCTCTTTTCCTAGACCTGTCAAAGCCTTGACATGGTCAACCATACACTTCTTCTACATATTAAAATCCCTTGCTTTGGATTCCTCTTCCTTAACCTGGTTCTCATCCTATCTTGAAAACCGACAACAAGCAGTACTCTGGAAAACGTCACTATCTACTTTACTACCTATCTCTTTAGGAGTACCACAAGGATCTATACTAGGCCCACTCTTATTCTCTATCTTTATTAATGACCTCCAATCTTCTATCCCAAACACTACATGTATACAATATGCAGATGATTCTACCATTATCTGCACAGCCTCCACTCAATCTGAGCTCCAGTCACTGACACAATCTACCTTTTCTACCGTTGAACACTGGTTCTCAAAAAGATGTCTCCTCCTCAATCCAAAGAAAACAAAACTACTTCTTTTCTCACCTACCCACAAATCTCCTCAGCTACACTTCTCTATTACTGCAAGTGATAATTCCCTCATCTCCCCAGACTCTACAACCAAACTGCTCGGTGTTATTATTGATAATAATCTTAACTATAACTACCACATTAACAACACTATAAAAGCAGTTAATAAAAAAATTGGTTCACTGTACAGAATCAAACCTTACCTTACACCAGAAGCAAGGACCACTTTAGCACAATCACACCTGATCTCTACCCTAATGTATGCCTCCTCTATTTACACTAATCTCTCCAAAAGCAACCTGAAGAAACTTACTACATCCTACCACAATATAGCTCGCTTTGCCACAGCAACCCAGCATAGAACTCACCACTGTCTAAACTTAAAACACTTACACTGGTTAGAACTTCCCAACAAGATTATATATCAACAACTCTTAATAACACATAACATTCTTTATCAACCATCAAAAACACCAGCTCTTAGTAACCTCTTGATCCCCTATAACAACTTGAAACAGCTCCGCTCCGCTGAAAAGCTACAAGTAAACACTACACGAATTACTAATTCTGCAGGTAACTGCCTTTTTTCCAACTCAGTAGGCAAAATATGGAATAATCTCCCTTCACACATTACCTCTATAGGCTCCTTTGACCTTTTTAAAAAACATCTTCTTCAACATCTTAACAACTTTTGGCTCTGCTCTTGTACCAATCCAGACTAATCAACTTTCTACTATCATATTTCCTTACTTCAAAACTGCAATCTTTCTCTGTGATCACAAACAACTTAATGACTGAACATTTTTTTAAATGAACCAAAGGGAGTGCAGTCTTTAAAAGAATTTATGCCTTTCTGAATACGTAGATAGTACCATATGTTTTCTACTACTTGATCTAGACTAATAAGTATGCATGGTGGCTCAATGTCTATGCCACAAACATTGATTGTATATGTTCAATTTCTATAACCTTGTTTTAATCTGTGGAGCTTTTCTCCCCGGGCCTCCACTGAAAATGGAAATAATCCAGCTGGACTAGCCCGGTCAACAAATGTAAAATAAATAAATAAAATAAAAATACTAGGCTATCTGCCCTAGGGCATTTATAAGCCTAGCCAGAGTGTATTTGGCGTCCGCCTCCTTATTAGATTAGCCAACTGTGCCTTTATAAAGTAGGTCACAGAAGGTACCCTTTTAAGATTAGTTTACTGTGCCTCTGTCTAGCAGGGACACAGGAGAGATCCCAGGGGTGAATTTGCAATTTTTCATCCACGCGTCCAAATTTCGCTTGAAGAGGGTCAGCGAGGGGCTATGTCTAACATGAATTGGGATTCTATTCCAGAGTGAGGGGAGCCTCTGGGAAATGAATCTGTCCCTCCAGCATGTCCTATTTATTTTTGTGCTGAGGTTTAGGTCCCTGGAGCGTGTAGCTCTAAGGGACTTGGATTTTTTGAGGTGGAGCATGTCCATTAATTCTGGGTTTGACATGGCTTTGTACGTCAGGCATAGATTGCCTCTGAGTAGGCGGTAAGCAACTGAGTAGAGCTGGAGTTTCTTTAGTCGAACTGGATAGGACATCTGTTTGTAGCCCATGATCCTCTTGGTGAGGTACTTTTGGGGTCTCTTCAGTTGCTGCAGGTGTCGGGTAAGGTACATCCCAAAAGGGGCATTGTATTCAATTATGGACCTGATGAGTGATGAGCAGAGGGGCACAATGACCTCTCTTGATCTAGATGTGAACCCTTTCATCATAAGGTGGGCTATATAGAAGGTCTTTCTAACCACTTTGGCAACGTGATTATCAAAGGAGAGATTACTATCTATGTTGGTCCCCAAATCTCTAATGACTTCTTCTGTACTTAATGGATTACCACCTATGTGGCAATTTGTGGGCACCTTGTTTTTCCCAAAGGGGATGACTATGCACTTTTTAGCATTTGGCTTGAGGCCGTGGCTCTGGCACCAAGCATCCATCTCTGTGAGACCCTTTTGGAGGATGTTTGCGTCAGCTGGAGATTCGATTATGGCCCCCAGTTTGCAGTCATCTGCGAACTTTGTCAGCCATAATCCCCCCATGTTAGCCTGAACCTCAGAGAAGTATATACCAAACAAGTGAGGTCCCAGAACTGAGCCCTGTGGGATGCCACTTGTAACTGGTTTGGATTCGGACATGGCAACTGTGATTCTGACCATGTGGGTTCTATCTCTGAGCCAGTTTGCAACCCATCTTGTGATATAGGGGTTGATATTTAAGCTGGTAAGCTTATTTACGATGCCCGAGTGGGGTATTGTGTCGAAGGCTTTTGCGAGGTCCAGGTAGGCTGTGTGGACTACCTTGCCCTCATCTATGGCTTTGGTAACTGTTTCAAAGTAATCAACTAGGTTTAAGAGGCAAGATCTGCCCTTAACAAAGCCGAATTGGGTAGGGTCCAGTGTCTGGAGGCTCCCAATGTCTTTGTTTATGAGTTCCATGATAATGCTTTACAGACCAGACTAGTCAGGCTTATGGTGTGATAGTTTCCGGGGTCCGTTGTGGCACCACCTTTGTGGAGTGGGACCACTGTAGCTGTACGCTATTCTTTGGGTACATATCCTGTAGTAAGGCTAAGTTTGAACAGTGACTTAATGTGAGGGTTCAGTTCTTCTTGGAGCTCATGTAAGACACAGCCTGGGACACCGTCCAGTCCCATAGATGCTGTGTTTTTTGCTTTGGAGAGGGCAGCTTTCACCTGTGCATCTGTGATGTCAGGGAGGTTACATTCAGTTGGGATAGGCGTTTGCTCCTTTGGGGGGGAAGGGGAGGAGAAGTTTGCACTGAATCTGTCTGCCAGGATGTTGGCTATGTCTGTAGGTTCAGTATATTTTGTACCGTTATGCAACAATTCAGAGCATATCTGGAAGTTTCCACCCATGTTTCTGACATAACTAAAGAAGGTCTTGTGATGATCTTTAGTGTCTAGGGCAATTTTCTTTCGAAACTGGCCTCTGATGATTTTATGAGGGACTGAAGTTTCTTGCTAATACTGATCAGAGATGCCTTCCCTTTTTGGGATTTTGCTCTGTCATGTAGTAGCTTCCTCCTTCTGTTGTATAGCTTATTTATGGCCGGGGTCCACCAGACCGGTCTCCTGTTTTTGGAGGAGTGAGTCTTGGTTTTATTTGGGATAGCATGATCCATGCATTCCTGCAGGTGCTCATAGAATGCATTTGTAAAAGATTCTGTGGATTGGGCTGTATTATCCTCTGGCCCAGGGGCTTTGAAGGATCCCACCTCAGTCTTGAGAAGTGCAAAGCTGGCTTTGGAGAAATTCTTTACAGTGATTTCCTTGGCTGGGGTTGGGGATGGGATATGGATGTCCAGGGAAATTTGTTTATGGTCTGATCTTACCAATGAGGGGTTTACCTCTGGTGTGGAACATAGAGTCCCCATGTTGGTAATGACCAGGTCCAATATGTTGTTCCCTCTTGTGGGAGTGGTGACCAGTTGTTCCATTGCGTTAGAGTTTATAAATTCAAGGAACCATTGGGCGAGGGTGTTTGGGCTTGAGTAGTTTTCCCAGTCAATGTTTGAGTAGTTGAAGTCACCCAATAACATAGTGTTTGGAGAGACCTTCATATTCTCCAGTGTTCTCAGGAATGCCAAATGGGGTTCCTGTAATAGGGAGGGTGTTCTGCTGACTTGAGTAGCATGAAGTTGGCTTTGGAGAAGTTTTTATGGAGGTTTCCTTACTGGGGGGCTGGGGTTGGGATGTTAAAGGTGAGTAGCTTATGGTCTGACCTGACTAACGAGGAGGTGACCATAGGTGTGGAGCATCGATTGAGGCACATTAAAGCAGTTGTGAGCGGGTATGCATGGGTTTGCACGGTGCTAAGCAATGCTAACCTCTGGTTACAGTTTCTTACACTTAGTTAGCCTCTACATTGCTTTACCAGTGTAATACTTGCATACTGGCAGCCAAACAGGCTTACACCCGCTTGCTCCCGCACTTGCAAATGCACTGCATTTGGTGTTTGCATCTGACACTCCCACCCCTGGGTGGGAGTGAGGACTACGATATTACCTTGTGATGCCTATTACATCAGATTACATGCCTACAGTATCGGGAATGGCTGCCCATTAGACAACGGCATGCCGTTTGACTGTACAGAATCCGCGGCCTGTCCAGAGTTTGATTCATATTATTGGTGTGTTCCTCTTACAATCTGCACCCATCTGGCTAATACATGGGAAATGACACTCTTCAATACAACCAAGTACTTCAGTTTTGGAACCCACATCCTTCAGCTGAGTCATGCTACTGCATACCTAATATACTATCATCTTTCTAAGGTTGTTGGTGGAATATGTGCTTTCTGTCCCTATCAGACCTCTCATACAATTGGGGAAAAATATAAACTGAATCAGAGACATGGCATAACAACATCAGGGACACATTTAAATTATTGGTGCTATTAACCTGACACATTGACAGACTCAGAGCATATGAATTCATACACATTTTCTGAGGTAAATGATGTTTATAACTCTTAATTGTTGTTGTTATTCATTACATGTAATTCACCACCTTTCCTCCAAATGTCACTAGTTTTAGGAGGGTTTAAGTGGGACACAGTTAGAAACTGAGTCGAAATCAGGGATGACCCTGGAAATCGGGGACAGTTCAGAGGTATGGTCCCTATTTGTTCCCCCAATGGTTTATGTCCTGCCAGTGGATGTGCTCTTAGGGGTTGAGAGGTATGGGCATCAGCTATGCCCATTTCGGAATATTGCTTACATCCCTGGGGTGGTCCTAATATGACTGCACCAGCCAACACCTGCACACCTAGGCCCATAATTGCATACCCATAGTTCCCCCACCTGCCACTCCTCTGCAGCACTCATTGTTACTGTGGGTGCAGGTGGGGTATAAACACACCACTACACACTGCCCACTCTTGGGACACATGTCGTACATTGTGTCAATCCATGGGTTATCAGGCTTGCACAACCTATTGGTCCATGTACATCTACAGTCTGGTTTGATAAGTCATTACCGGGACTGCCTCTGATCATTAATTTTTGGTGTCCCACAAGGGACATCAATGTCTATGTTTCAAGATTAGACGTGGGAGGTCTCTCCCACTGGTAGTATCCTGCTGGTAGTCTGGGAATCATTGGTGTGTTTACCTTCATTGTATGTTTGTATGTCTCACCGGCCTAGCTGGGGTGGGGGTGGGAGGGTAGATGCTACGTGTTACACTTTTGTTTATTGGACCCCTCACCTCCATATGCACAGCCTGTGAACATATGGTACTCGTAACTGCTGTATCATATCCTAGCTATATACATGTGTATATTTACAGTCACGTATATATATTTACATTACTATATACAGATATATCTGTATATGTATGCATACATGTATATTTATATTTTGCTGTATATATATATATATATCTCACAACATATGGGTCTCTGGGTGTCTGCATATGTATATATTTATATGTGAGTATGTATCTGTATTCTGTCTCTGTATGTATACATTTGTACTAAGGAGAGGGAAAGGCTTATCTCTTTGTCACTATGGGGAGATATACACACACATACCTCTGCATATATGCGGCTACATCTGGTTATTCCGTTCCTTGCCATACAGATTACACTTTGTTGCAGTGGGACTCGTAGTGGGTGTGGCTGCTCATTGGGTGATGCCACTGCCCAATGAACACATACGCTGACATCCCTAGGGCTGTCCATATAGGCCCACATCAGCCAACACCTGCACACCTAGTAGCTACCTAGAGTTCTCCTACCCGCAACTCTGGGTCCTGGCCTGTTCTGGACACACAACTACACGCTGCCCACTCTCCACTTCACGAGACCCATTTCATACAATTGTCTTGGCCCATGGGTCATCAGGGTTTCCCACCCTTGTATTCCGAGTATGTAAACACCCCAGCCAGAATGGTCAGTCTATCACCTTTTTTTGGTCTTGGCAATTTTTGAGGTGTCCCGAAAGGGACAGCCCTGTCTGTGTTCCAAGAGTAGAATTCATGGGTGCACTGTGTACCCCCCCGGTTGTATCCTGCCTGTGGTCTGGGGAGCAGTGGACTCTTTACATTATTTGTTAAATAGCAATTCCAGAGGGCCTGATGGGTCATGTTTCCTGCTATTTAGAAGGCATCCTGGGATATTGCCTGGGCCCACTATTGCAGTGTTCTTGGCCTTAGAGAGAGCATTAAGAACCTGTTCCCTAGTGATAGAAGTGGGAGTTATATTTGATGGTATTTTCAGAGGGGAACGTTGAGCAGGAGAGCAGAGTAAAGTTGAAGATGATTTTATCAGCCAGGAGGTTTGCTATATCTTCTGGCTCAGCATAAGTGGCTCCATTAATAATGAACTTTGCACACAGTTGTGCATTGCCTTTGAGGTTGCATACATAGCTAAAGAATGCCTTGTGGTTGTCCTTGGCCTGGGATGCCAAATTAACTTCAGATTTGGTTTTGGTAACTTTATTTTTTCCTCTTAGTTGTTTGTTTAGTATGATGAGAATGCTTTTACCTTCCTTGGTTCTACACCTCCTAATTTTTGCTATGGTTTTCTTCCTCCTGTTATACAGCCTATTGATGTTGTGATTCCACTAGGGTGGCTTGTTTTCTGAGTGAGTTCTGTATTTTTTTCCTGGTGGTACAGTGGCCTCTATGCACCTATTAACATGCTTGTATAGGGTTTCTTTCAACACGTCCACATAGGCAGCAGTCTTCTTAGGGTTTATGAGGACTTGAAATTTTGCCAGGTTATCACTTAATAATGTTAAGTAAACCTTAGAGTAGTTCCTGAATATTCTAGGGTAAACTGGATTTCTGGGTTTTATTTTTTACTTCAAAGGTGACCATTTTGTGGTCTGATCTTATCAGAGAAGACATTACACTAAGAGATGTGCAATGCTCTCCCATATAAGTGAGGACCAAATCCAGTATGTTTGCACCCCTGCTCAGTGTTTTAACAATCTGGTCCAGGGAATTTGTGTTTGCAAAATCCAGGAATCTTTGCGCCTGTAAGTTTGGTGTCATATATGATTCCCAGTTAATAGTGTGGCAACTAAAGTCACCCATGAATATGGTATTGGATTAGATGTTGAAAGTTTCCAATAAGTTTAAAATACATGGTATGGGTTCCCTGGGTCATAGAGGGGGATCCAATATCATGGAAGGAAATGGTATGGGATTTTGCCTATTGTGATTTGAACATGGAGAAGCTCAAGTGCATTGTCCTGCTTGACCACCTTGAGGTATATTTATTTTTTATGTAAATTGAGACACCTCCATCTTTAGTCCCTGTCTGTGTAGTAGTGGGTCTAAATGTGTGGAAGACATTATGGCTTCATGCTGCTGGTGAACTGTCCTCGGCTTTAAACCATGTCTCAATGACCACACAGATGTCAGCATTCTCTAGGGTGAGAAGAGCTTGTAGTGAGTGGATTTTTTTAGACTCTTAGCACTGAGGAGTAACACCTTTAGATTTTCTTGGTTTTGATTTGCTATGTCAGAAGTACTTTCAGTTTGCCCTTGCCTAAAAAAGGCACTATGGCGGAGGACAATGTTTTAGCTAATATTCAAAAGCCTAGCGGGGAGAGGTGCAGACCATTCCTGGCAAAGCAGTGTGGTCTGTTGACCATCTCCGTCCATGCTGAAAAATATTGCACCCACTTAGAATTACACCAGACACTAAGCAAATTGTTAAAGTCAGTCATCTTCTGTTCCTGTTGTGGCATCATCCTTGGAGAAGGTAAAATGCTGCCCAATGCTAGGCTGATACCAGCCTGGGACACATATTCTGAGAGCTCCATGATGTCTCTCTTCATATAGTCTAGGGAGGTACGTCTTAGATTATTTACACCTACAAGGACTATGACTGAGTCATACTGGTACTTGTGATCCAATGACCTGAGTGCGTAGATAATGTGGCAGATCCTGGACCGTGATATGCAACTGACCGTGACTTTCTTCTTTCTCAAACTGGTAATAGGGACATCAGTGTGTCTCACAATGGAGTCTCCAATGACCAGAATGTTGGATTGTATGATGGTTTGCATTATGAGCTTAGAAGTAGAGGCTCCCATGGGATGTGGCTACATGTGTTGATGTGAGTGTTGTTTTGAAAAAGTGCATTTGGGGCTACTGAGGGTTATTTGTTATATACACTTTGTCTAGGAGGTCTTTGGGCTTTAGAAAGGTTACATTTAAGTGACTCAGCATATGTAGGTCTGTCTGTCTGCTTTGAACTGTGAGTGATGGGTGCAGCATGTGTGCTACTGACAACCTAATTGGCATAAGGAGTGATTTTATGGGACAGCTTTGCCTCCAGTAACATTGTGTAAATACATCTCTCACATACCATATCAGTTTGTTTGAGAATTAACTGGTCATCAGTAAACATGAGGCAATTTCTATATTGCCTCAGGATGCTCATATCCACAAAGCTGGTAACGGAGCTAGTGGGAAAGTTCATATCAATAGCAACAGGCCCTTTTTTATTGATTAGATGGTTGAAGTGATAATCAGGAGTATGTGGTTTGCAACTCTGGGGGCAGTGCTTGTCACTGCAAACTAGTTGCCCTGTGTGCAACTAGGTATTAGTGACATTTCAATGGTGCTTTTAAAGGAAAAATGTCAACTCAAGGTGTCTGCGTCTATACAGGGCACTGCCAAACACTTGAGGGGAAACTGATAATTAGACTCTGATGATTTATGGATTAAATATTTAAGAAGATATTCTGAAATTAGGTAAGACATCAGAAAAGCAAGCAGTACTTACTGAAAAGAAAAAAACTAGTTTGTAAGGAATGATGAAAAAAGGGGATTCACCTGAATGTTTACTGCCTGGCTACTACTAGTGCTGGTCTCACCACAGTTTGACTCTGCTGGGATACAATGCTCCTTTGCTTCTTCTCTCACCAGAAGCAAAGCAGTAGCACCAATCCCAAGATGAGAAGCAGGCCACAGCCTGTTTGGTGATCCACAGTCTTGTCTCAGATGATGCAAGGGCCTGTAGGCTTGTTGCAACCTTTTCCTGATAGATGCCTTGAATAGCAACACGCCCAGTCAGGAAGGTCCAACACAGACACTCACTGCTCAGTCAGAAACAGTCAGGAATCAATGCACTCTGTTTCTTGTCTCACCAGGAGCAAAATATAAGCACAAATTCCAAGCTGGCACCTATGAAGCAAATATTGGGCTTTCTGGTGATCAACAGTCTCCAGGACATAATGTCTCTATGCTCCTTTTTTTACCAGGAACAAAACAGAAGCAATAATCCCAAGATGACAACTGACAGGCAGAATGTGGGCTCTCTAATAATTGGTGGTCTTGGACTACATGTTGCAGATTTTAAATGTAAGATGGAAAAAATGAATATCCTAAGAGCTGCAGTGTGCAGTAAGCAGTTATACATGGAAGAGGGGCTAACTTAAGCTCTAGGTATCTAAGTAGGGAGCAACCAAGTTTAAAAGAGCAAGATAGACTGGAAGGGGGTGGGCACTTTGTATTCTTGCTGTATAGAATACAGTGGGACGGCCAATAAATTTAATTAGCTGAAGGGGAGTGAATTCACAAAATGTTAATTTTTATGCTTATTCACAATAAGCAATGAAATAAGAGAGAAGGAAATATGTGGTCAAATTAACATAAGGGGCAAGTAACCAGAATGACAGCTGAGTTTAAAAACATAACAGCAATAAGGTGGAATGGTGGGTGAAAATTTAATTTGTGTGTGACTCACAAGAGACACAGCTGTGGTCTCTTTTTTAGTTTAAATATGCAATTAAAAGCAGAATACAAATAAAAGACAGAAGAAAGAAGATAAACCACAATATGCAAAAGAGAAGAAGGCAATGAAGTAATGCAAAATTCAAGAAAACAAAAACAAACTAACCTTTCCCTCACAGCAA
Organism: Protopterus annectens; assembly: GCF_019279795.1. Taxonomy (NCBI): domain Eukaryota; kingdom Metazoa; phylum Chordata; order Ceratodontiformes; family Protopteridae; genus Protopterus; species Protopterus annectens. The sequence continues at coordinate 1,134,235,574 of NC_056747.1, forward strand.
TTTATGGCAGTCTGAGTGAGCTTTTTCAGTAAAGCATAAGTTCAAATCTTAAATGGTCTTTTTTCTTTTTATGTATAAGATTCTTACAATTTCATTGGTGGACAGTAGGCGAATTGCCCTGAAGGGCTATTTTAACCCTAGTCAGTAACCCAAGGTTAGAATCAAACCTTGTGTCTGTAAGGTGAAGACCTTAACCAGCATGCTAACCCCACTTCAGTTTTGGTCGGAGACATTGAAGCAGATGAAGTATTTTTTCTTTACCATCCTAGAGGTTTATGTGATAGCATGGAGCTCATTCGTTAAGAAGTATCACAGCCAAACGTAATAGGCAGAGGTGGATCAAAGTGGGCAAGCACTTCAGCCAGCAAAATCATTTTCTTCATCTATATAGGTTCATAGGTTAGTACTAGGCTAACTGCCCTTGTGAGCCATTGTAAGCCTAGCCAATTATCCCATGTGAGACTCAAACCCTGCACCATCTGTTTGCAAGGCAAACACCTTAACCATTAGGCCATCATATGAAGGAGTATCAATGGTCCTCTGTCCATTTTCATTTAGACCTATCCTACAGCTTGGATATGATACCATTATCAGTCCTACAGCTTGGATATCATGCCATTATAGGTCCTACAGCTTGGATATGTTACCATTATCAGTCCTACAGGTTGGATATGATACCATTATCAGTCCTACAGCTTGAATATGATACCATTATCAGTCCTACAGCTTGGATATGATACCATTATCAGTCCTACAGCTTGGATATGATACCATTATCAGTCCTACAGCTTGGATATGATACCATTATCAGTCCTACAGCTTGGATATGATACCATTATTGGTCCTACAGCTTGGATATGTTACCATTATCAGTCCTACAGCTTGGATATGATACCATTATCGGTCCTACAGCTTGGATATGATACCAGTATCAGTTCTACAGCTTGGATATGATACCATTATCAGTCCTACAGCTTAGATATGATACCATTATCAGTCCTACAGCTTGGATATGATACCATTATCAGTCCTACAGCTTGGATATGATACCATTATCGGTCCTACAGCTTGGATATGTTACCATTATCAGTCCTACAGCTTGGATATGGTACCATTATCGGTCCTACAGCTTGGATATGATACCATTATCAGTACTACAGCTTGGATATGATACCATTATCAGTCCTACAGCTTGGATATGATACCATTATCAGTCCTACAGCTTGGATATGATACCATTATCAGCCATACAGCTTGGATATGGTACCATTATCGGTCCTACAGCTTGGATATGATACCATTATCAGCACTACAGCTTGGATATGATACCATTATCGATCCTACAGCTTGGATATGATACCATTATTGGTCCTACAGCTTGGATATGATACCATTATTGGTCCTACAGCTTCGATACGATACCATTATCAGTCCTACAGATTGGATATGATACCATTATCGGTCCTACAGCTTGGATATGATACCATTATCAGTCCTACAGCTTGGATATGATACCATTATCGGTCCTACAGCTTGGATATGATACCATTATCAGTCCTACAGCTTGGATATGATACCAATATCAGTCCTACAGCTTGGATATGATACCATTATCAGCCCTACAACTTGGATATGTTACCATTATCGGTCCTACAGCTTGGAAATGATACCATTATCAGCCCTACAGCTTGGATATGATACCATTATCGGTCCTACATCTTGGATATGATACCATTATCAGTCCTACAGCTTGGATACGATACCATTATCAGTCCTACAGCTTGGATATGATACCATTATCAGTCCTACAGCTTGGATATGATACCATTATCAGTCCTACAGCTTGGATATGATACCATTATCGGTCCTACAGCTTGGATATGATACCATTATCGGTCCTACAGCTTGGATATGATACCATTATCAGTCCTACAGCTTAGATATGATACCATTATCAGCACTACAGCTTGGATATGATACCATTATCGGTCCTACAGCTTGGATATGATACCATTATCAGTCCTACAGCTTGGATATGATACCATTATTGGTCCTGCAGCTTGGGTATGATACCATTATCGGTCCTACAACTTAGATATAATACCATTATCAGTCCTACAGCATGGATATGATATCAATATCAGTCCTACAGCTTGGATACGATACCATTATCAGCACTACAGCTTGGATATGATACCATTACGGTCCTACAGCTTGGATATGATACCATTATCAATCCTACAGCTTGGATATGACACCGTTATCGGTCCTACAGCTTGGATATGATACCATTATCGGTCCTACAGCTTAGGTATGATACCATTATCGGTCCTACAGCTTGGATATGATACCATTATCGGTCCTACAGCTTGGATATGATACCATTATCGGTCCTACAGCTTGGATATGATACCATTATCGGTCCTACAGCTTGGATATGATACCATTATCAGTCCTACAGCTTGGATATGATACCAGTATCAGTCCTACAGCTTGGATATGATACCATTATCGGTCCTACAGCTTGGATATGATACCATTATCAGCCCTACAGCTTGGATATGATACCATTATCAGTCCTACAGCTTGGATATGATACCATTATTGGTCCTACAGCTTGCATATGATGCCATTATCAGTCCTACAGCTTGGATATGATACCATTATTGGTCCTACAGCTTGCATATGATACCATTATCGGTCCTACAGCTTGGATATGATACCATTATCGGTCCTACAGCTTGGATATGATACCATTATCAGTCCTACAGCTTGGATATGATACCAGTATCAGTCCTACAGCTTGGATATGATGCCATTATCGGTCCTACAGCTTGGATATGATACCATTATCAGCCGTACAGCTTGGATATGATACCATTATTAGTCCTACAGCTTGGATATGATACCATTATTGGTCCTACAGCTTGCATATGATGCCATTATCAGTCCTACAGCTTGGATATGATACCATTATTGGTCCTACAGCTTGGATATGATACCATTATTGGTCCTACAGCTTGGATATGATACCATTATCAGCCCTACAGCTTGGATATGATACAATTATTAGTCCTGCAGCTTGGATATGATACCATTATTGGTCCTACAGCTTGGATATGATGCCATTATCAGTCCTACAGCTTGGATATGATACCATTATTGGTTCTACAGCTTGGATATGATACCATTATCAGTCCTACAGCTTGGATATGATACCATTATCAGTCCTACAGCTTGGATATGATACCATTATCAGGTACGGTAAAAGTGTAGAAGCAATTCAGCACACTAAGCTCTGCCCTCATTTACAACATAATCCGAGGCCTGCATGCCTTTTGCATAGCCTTCATCTTATCATGCAACTTTTGCAATCTTTTTTTTGCCATCGGCTTATGCATAATACTTCCTTTGATTTATAGGGTCTGCTATCAAGCTTATTACCAACTGCCCTTCAAAACCCTTGATTACTGTAACCTTATAGTGATATTTTCTACTACCCATGTATAATGATTTATATATATGCATATGTATATTATTTTTGAAGAATGTTCTCTTGATAGTAAAGGTGAAGCTTATTCCTTAACCCTGGAAAGTGTTATGTAATTTATCTCTCACATTCTTTTTGCAGTACTGATACTTATTTTTAATACAAGGCACCTGATCTAGTATTAGTTTCCCCAGCAGTGTCTTGCAAGTATAGACTTTCAAGTAGAAATGTATCAGACAGTGCTTTATGGACAAGGTAGCTGTCACCTGTAAGTAACCTATGAGGAAACAGAAAATAAAGACAGTCCTGAAGTATTTCTCAATAGTTCATGTTATGCAGCCTTATGATTTTTTTGGTTTTCTGTCATTCAATTCACAGCATTTTCACCGAGTGTTGCACGATCGAACAAAAAGGACAAAAACAACTTTCTCCAACAGCAGAGTTTTCTTTTTTCTTCTTTGTTGTACAAATTCAGAGTAGGTATATTTAAGCTCTGAGGATGTGATAGGTGCCCTCCCACATGGGGGGTTCAGGGGGGCTTATGCTCCTGTAAAAAAAACTTACCTCTTAGATTTGGCAAACTTATTTTGTTCTATTTCTGTTGCTCATTCAGCACTTGATGGGAGTGCTGCCATTCAATCTATATGTATCCAATTTTTCTAGTACAATACTGTGTTCAACAGTGGATCAGATCAGTGATACATAAAGTAATACAGTGATGTACCTGGTGTGTGTGATCAGACATCTCCTTTAGAATTAGATGTTTAAATTGTCCTCTACTATTATCCCTAGATCCTTAATGATGGTAACATATTTTATGATTTCATTGTTTATTTTGCAGCCATAATTTGTGTCCTTTTTCCCAAATTTCATGATGCTATGTTTACTGACATCAAAAGTGAGGTCATTACTATTGTACCAGGTATGTATTTTTGTAGACCCTTTGGAGAATTTTGAAGTGATTATGTTATCCATTTTGCAATCATCAATATAACCCAGCATTGCCAGTGTCTCAGCAAGTAGCACTCTCACCTTTGATGCTGGAAGATCATAAGATAGTGGGCTCTGTTCCCATATGAGGTACCTGATTTGTTTTCCAGTGCTGATAATACATTTCATCATACTGGGGGTTGTATTGATGAGTGTGCTGTCTTTCAGAATAAATGTTAAACTAAAGCCCCATCTGCCTGGGTTAGTGGTAGACCAGCTGGATGTAATAGATCCAATAGGATTTATTTGAAATAGTAGTGAAATTTCCCTAGGAACTCTGGCCAAATTTCCCATAGTCAATATAAAATATCACTGATGGTCTCCCCTGAAAAAAAAACTGTTGACCTTGTGGAACTAATGTGATAAATAATGCATAAATAAGAAATAATAAGTAAATATATACATACAAACAAACATCTTCATATCCCACTCCCCATTCTTTTATATCTGAGAAGACTATTCCAAAAAGCACAAAGTCTTGTAGGAGACCACTAGTAACCCCATTTGGGATAGACAATAACTCTTACCTTGTCCTGTTCCTTACACAGTTTTTCCCATTGAATTATGTTTGATATTAATTATATAAAAATGTGCTGAATGCTTTAGCAAGATCAAGATAAACACCACTTTTATCAGGTATTGTTATTATCTCTTCAAAGAATGGCCAAGATTCAAAAATCAAGATCTCCCTTTAAAACCCCAGCCTGTTCAGTGTCTAACAGAAGTAAGTCTCCCGTGTCATTTTGGATACGTCTCTTTATTACTTTCTCTCCATGATTTTGCATAAAATGATGGGCTGATAGGTCCAAAACTGTTTGGATCTGATGAGACCT
>NC_056747.1:1134245886-1134296427 GCF_019279795.1 Protopterus annectens
TTTTTTAATGCTTTATTTTTTGTTTTCATGGGATGTGTATTTTATTTGTTTTTTGCACACCCCCTTTGGGGGTTTATTTTTAGAGCTTGTTTTCATTTCCATTTCCATTTGGGGCCCTTTGTGTGGGTTGTTTTTTCTTTTCACTGTTTTTGGGGTTGATCTTCTTTGTTTGTTCCGGCAGTTGGGTGTTTTTGTTGTGTTGGTTTTGTGGTTGTGCACGTGGATTCGGTCTCTTGATTGTGTTATTTTTTGGGGCGTTCCCCCCTACCATTTTTCAAAAATGATCACTTTTTCCCCTCCAACATTGCTTTTTTTGGGTAAATTTTCCCAGAGATTTAAAGTGAGAAGGCTCCTGAAGGCAAACCACCGCTTTAGGTAATACTTCCCATTTCATATTGTTGCATGTTTTGTGGTGGGTATGGGGTGTGTGTTTTTTTTGAGTGTTAACTCTGTAATAAGCAATTAGGTCATTTTCTGCTTGAAACCCCAGTTTTTGGGCTAAGGGGGGCCCTTCCCCCATTTTCCCTGATTTGATGGGGTAAACGTGTTGGGGAAATGAAAGAATTTAAAAATTAACCCTGGGGTGGAAAATTAAAAAACTTTGTCGGGATTATTAAATTAAGAATTTAAGCCATTTTTTCCCCCCCTTTTTCCCACTCGTTTTTAATAAAGTGTTTTGGGGGTAATAAAAGCCCCCATCCCGGATTATCCCTTATTTTTTAAAAAACCCCCTTAAAATTCCTTTTTTGAATTCATTCTTTTTTGGGGTGTTTTGCTATTTTGATTCAAGTTTTTTGTTTATCCCTAAAATTTTTAAAAAGATAGGGGGGACCCCCAAATTTAATTTTTAATTTTTTGGAAAAAAAAAGAAAATAATTTTTTTTGGGGCTTTTTCGCCTTAAAAAGGTTAAGGAAGATAAATTTAGGAGTACTCCGGGCCCACACCATGGGTTAAATTTAGTTGGGGGCTTTTTGTAATCCCAAAATTTAGGGTATAATTGCAAAAGGTGGAGAAGATCATTTTTAAAAAATTAACCCCATTGAGGGCCCCAATATACAAAAAAAACCACCAAATTGGGTTTTTCAAAAGTTTAAACCCTTTTATAAAATGGTTCCCAGAAAACAGGTCTGACCCCAAGGGGCTAATTTCCGGGAACAGGTTATCCAAAAAATTTTTAAACCCAACAAAGTAACCAAGGAGGTGAACGGAAATTCCTAGGTTTGGCATTGCTCAAGGGACACAAGGAATTTAATCAAGCCCCTGTTAATCCCGGGGCCCAAAGTCAATGGGAAGACAGGAAAAGGAGGGAAGTGAGAACAAAAAGGGTTTTAAAACCCCTTTTTTCAGAATTGTAATTTTTTTCAGCCTTTTTTTTTTTCACCTTTTGAAAAATGTGTTTTTTTATTTTTTTTGGGCACAAAATAAAGAAAAATTTTTCACAGATTGCCAGTTTTTTTTTGGGTTTTGGGGAGGTACCCCATCCACATGTTTTTTTAAGCTTATATCCCTCGCCCCCAAAAGGCATTTTGGGTTTTTTTGGTTTGGGGGTTGGGGGTTGCCAAGTAACCTGGCTTTATTGGGTAGGTTTTTATTACCCAGTGGCCAATTCAAGTTAGATGCCCCAAAGAGAGTTAGTGAGAAAAAAGGAATTTATTAAAATCTGCCCCCCCGCTATAGGGAAACAACCCCCAAATTTAACGGGGCCAGTTTGTTTTTGTGGTTTTTGGGAATGAGGGGAAACAAAGTTTAAAAAATTTATTTTTTGTTTAATGTTTTCTTTTTTTAAATTTTTTAATTTAAAAAATTGAGGGAAATAAATGAATTTTGTTGGCAAATTTTTTTCTTTTAAAAAAAAAAGTAAGCACACATGCTTTTCCTAAAAGGGGGGAGTTTAAAAGTTTGGAATTTATTTTAAATTAACACCGGGAATTTTTTTTTTCTTTTTAATTTAATTTTTATCCCAAAATTTTAATAATATAAGAATAAAAATAACTGGGAAAGAAAAAAGAAAAAAAATTGAGGTGGTTTGGGTTGCCTGTCAAACAAGGTTGGGGCAGAAGTAAAATTATTTGTTTTCCCTGGGAAAAAAACTGAAACAAGAAAGCGGAAGTGAATTATAATAAAATGTGATTGCAAAAAAAAAAGATACAAATTTAAATGATCCCCATAAAGGGAATATCAAAACCCCTTCTTAAAAGGTGGGGTAAAGCAGTACAGTTTTAAAAGATTTAAAACGGTTTCCAGAAAAAGACTTAAAGGCCTTGAACTGAAATAAAAAAATTTTTTTAGAAGAAACCCCCCCAAACCCCCAAAAGGCGAACCCAAAAAAATTTGTCATCCAGAGATTGCCAATTGAAATGAAAAGGAATTAACCCAAAATGGATGAACAAAGAAAGGGGGCGGGAAACAAGGAAAAAAAGGGCCCTTTTTTCCAGGAATGTTTGCCCAGAAGCAAGGGGGCGAAATAGCTCAAAAAAGAAAGGAAAAACACAGTTGAGGGATGGGCGGGTAACAGCACAAACAAAAACAGTGGGGCACGGTTTAGGGGTAAGCTAAAAAAAAGAAAAACCAAACCCCCATTGTGGGAAACAGGGGAATGGTTTGGGGGAAAAAGGGGAGGGGGGGGTTTTTTAAAGAAAAAAGGAAAAAATTAAAAAAATCTGAGGGGCATAAGGGGAAAACAACAAAACAGAACTTTTGATTTAAAAAGGGGTTTTTGAGAAGATGGAGTTTTTTTTAAAGACAAAAAGGAAAACAGTCCAATGAAAATGTTTGGGAGAAAAAAAGGAGTTTTTAACAACAAACAAACAATAGACATTTAAAAGGGGCTTTTAAAAAGTTAGGCAGTGAAACAACAAAAAAAATAACTACACAAAAAATCTTTGTAGGAAGGGAACGGGGAGGAAAAAGAATTTAGAGGGGGATTGTGGACCTGTGAATATCGGAAGTTTAAAATTTTAAAAATTTTTGTTAAGGAAATCCTGGTTAAAAACAGGTGGTTAATAATTTGGGGGGTTTTGGAAAAAAAGACTCCCAAAAGGGGTAATTGGGATCTCAGGGTCAAAAGGGATTGAAACGGTGGCTGGAAAAGAGAAAAGTTCATGGGGGTTTAAAACGGTGAGGGAAACCACACAGGCCAGAAGTGAAGTTTGGAAAAAAAAGCAAAAAGGCAACCCAAAAGGGAAAACAATTCTTAAAAAGGACTGTCCCTAATGGGGTTTAATAAAACACAAAAAATGAAAAAGGGGGTTAACAAAAAACGGGGAATTTAACATAAATTTTTTAAAAGGGGGGGATTAGGGAAAAAGAAGGAGGCCTTTGGAAAAGGCGGGGGCATATAACACCCAAAAAACAGAAAAAGTCCAAAAAGTTTGAAAATATAGGATAAAATGAAAAAAGGGAACCTTAAACTAAATGTTTGTAGAGAACAGGGGGAAACACCTGGAAATGTAGCACAGAAATTTTGAAAGAAGGGGGAATAAAGAAAAACATGCAATGAGAAAATGCGAGAAAGGGGGGGGAAAAAAGAAAAAAGGAAAGGTGGAAAAAAATGGTAGGGGGTGGATGGGGGTGTGGGGGGATTTGGAAAAATGGAAATGGGGTGGGAAAAAAATGTTTGTAGGGAAGGAAGGGAATAATGTGGGAAGTGTTTGATGGAAGTGGAATTATACTTTTTCAATTGGTTAGACCCGGGGGAAAACAAAAAGGGGTAGATGCCATGCCCTTGGGGAAAGACGGTCAAAGAGAAAGAAAACACCTTACGGGTTTTGGGGCAATTGATGGGTTAACTGGGAAACAAAGGAGAAAAGGGGGAAAAAGCAAAACAAAGTGGGGAGGCGTCATGGTAAAAAAAAAAATGAAAAAAATGGAATTTAAAAAGGCTAGGATTTAAAAAAGAAAATTTTAAAAAAATATGAAAGGGTTAGGTAGCTCATTAAAACCATAGGCCCAGTTGATTTGTAAAGAGAAATTAAGGGAACCTAAAAAAAAATGGTTGTGGGAAAGGGGTTGAAGAGGCCAGGAATTAGACGGGGAATAAAAGAAAATGAAGGGAAAAAAAGGGGAAGGGAGTGTAGGGAGGAAATGGAAAGGGGAAAGAAGTGGTAAGGGGAGGTTGGGGAAAGTGGAAAATGGATGAGGGGTTGGAGGGGGGAGGGAAAAATGTAAGTGGAGGGGGGGTGTGGTATTGGGGACAATCTTTTGAATTAAAAATAGAAAAAAAAATTAGTGGTGGGGAAAAGGGGAAACTTTTAAAAAAAGAAATTTCTTACATGAAATGGGTCGGGAAAGGATAAAAAGAAAAAGGGAAAAAAAGAAAAAGGAAGGGGGGAATGAGGTGGAAGGGGAAGTGGACCCCGGGGGTAAATTCAACCGTAAATCAGTGGGAAGGGTGAAAGGGTTTTAATTTAAAACCCAGAAAAGGGCAGGGGAAGGGGTAAACCGTCGAAATTTAATGCTGGATAAAGGCATGATGGGAAATTAAGGGAGGTACTTTTTAAAAAAATTAGGGAAAAAGGGAAAGGCCAATTTAAAAAAAATATAGGGGGTTAAAATTTAAAAAGGGGAAAACGGGGGAAATTGCTTTAAAAAAAGGGAGGAATGTATTTACAAAAAATGTTAAAAGGACATACAAAATGGCAGAAAAAAAAAGATTATAGGGGGTAAAGAAAAATTTAGGGGGAAGTCGTGAAATGAAATGGGAAAAAATTGGGGTAAAAAAAAAGGAAAAATTTAAAACCTGCCTAGGGTAATAAAGGTTTTGACCCCTATAGCAAACAAAGGAAAAATTTTTGGGGGAAATATAAAAAGCCCAAAGTTTCTGTGAAAAAGGGGGAATAAAACAGTGAGGGGACAAGGAGGGGTTTATAAAAGCAAAGTAAATAATATGAGATAAAAATAAAAACAAAAAAATGGGGAGAAGGAAAAGGGGAAGAAAACCTGTATCGAGAAAAAAATTTCAAAAAACAAAAAGAAAAAACAATAAAATGGAAAAAATCAATTGGGGGGTTTCCTGGGAGTAAAAAAAGTTTGAGGATAGGAAAAAAAATGGGCATGAGTGGACTCAGGGGAAAAAAAGGAAGGGCAGGTGATGAGCTGGGCTACCTAAAGGAAAGAAGCCTTTGTATGGGCATTTAAAAGCAGGGGGGGAAAATTTTAAAAAACAGAAAGGGGGGCAGAATAAAAAAATTAAGGGAATTAAAAAAGAGAAAAAGTGCATGGAAAAAATTTGGGGGGGTCAAGAAAATTAGAAAAACATCAAAATGAGGAAATTACAAAAAAGAAAAAGATTTAAATTTCCCGGGGTTTTTTGGTTAATTAGGTCTATTTAGGGGGGGAAAAATAAAGTTGGATTTAATAACCTTTTAATAATTTAAAAATTTATAAATATTTGATAGGGAAAAAAAGGTAAAAAAAAAAAATTTAATTTTTTGGGGGTTTTTTACAAAAGAAAAAAAAAAATAAGGGTTTTTTAGAAATTAACAGAGTTTTTAAAATTTTTTGGGAAAAAAAAAAATGTTTTAGGAGGAGAAAAAAAAATAAAAAGATGAGTCCTGGGCATACAGAAGGCCAAACACAAACCAAGAATAAAAACGTGAAAGAATATTAACAGCAGATAAGAACTTGGACTTTGATTCAACAGGCTTCATTTAGAGCTTTACTTTGTTCTTTCATGTGCACCTGTGAGAGGCCAGGTGGGGAAAGGTGAAGGAGCAGCATCAGGGATGAGATGCACCTGTGAGAGGCCAGGTGGGGAAAGGTGAAGGAGCAATATCAGGGATGAGATGCACCTGTGAGAGGCCAGGTGGGGAAAGGTGAAGGAGCAATATCAGGGATGAGATGCACCTGTGAGAGGCCAGGTGGGGAAAGGTGAAGGAGCAGCATCAGGGATGAGATGCACCTGTGAGAGGCCAGGTAGGGAAAGGTGAAGGAGCAATATCAGGGATGAGATGCACCTGTGAGAGGCCAGGTGGGGAAAGGTGAAGGAGCAATATCAGGGATGAGATGCACCTGTGAGAGGCCAGGTGGGGAAAGGTGAAGGAGCAGCATCAGGGATGAGATGCATCTGTGAGAGGCCAGGTGGGGAAAGGTGAAGGAGCAGCATCAGGGATGAGATGCACCTGTGAGAGGCCAGGTGGGGAAAGGTGTAGGAGTAGTATAAGGGATGAGATGCACCTGTGAGAGGCCAGGTGGGGAAAGGTGAAGGAGCAGCATCAGGGATGAGATGCACCTGTGAGAGGCCAGGTGGGGAAAGGTGAAGGAGCAATATCAGGGATGAGATGCACCTGTGAGAGGCCAGGTGGGGAAAGGTGAAGGAGCAGCATCAGGGATGAGATGCACCTGTGAGAGGCCAGGTGGGGAAAGGTGAAGGAGCAATATCAGGGATGAGATGCACCTGTGAGAGGCCAGGTGGGGAAAGGTGAAGGAGCAATATCAGGGATGAGATGCACCTGTGAGAGGCCAGGTGGGGAAAGGTGAAGGAGCAGCATCAGGGATGAGATGCACCTGTGAGAGGCCAGGTGGGGAAAGGTGAAGGAGCAGCATCAGGGATGAAATGCACCTGTGAGAGGCCAGGTGGGGAAAGGTGTAGGAGCAATATCAGGGATGAGATGCACCTGTGAGAGGCCAGGTGGGGAAAGGTGAAGGAGCAGCATCAGGGATGAGATGCACCTGTGAGAGGCCAGGTGGGGAAAGGTGAAGGAGCAATATCAGGGATGAGATGCACCTGTGAGAGGCCAGGTGGGGAAAGGTGAAGGAGCAGCATCAGGGATGAGATGCACCTGTGAGAGGCCAGGTGGGCAAAGGTGAAGGAGCAGCATCAGGGATGAGATGCACCTGTGAGAGGCCAGGTGGGGAAAGGTGAAGGCGCAGCATCAGGGATGAGATGCATCTGTGAGAGGCCAGGTGGGGAAAGGTGAAGGAGCAGCATCAGGGATGAGATGCACCTGTGAGAGGCCAGGTGGGGAAAGGTGAAGGAGCAATATCAGGGATGAGATGCACCTGTGAGAGGCCAGGTGGGGAAAGGTGAAGGAGCAATATCAGGGATGAGATGCACCTGTGAGAGGCCAGGTGGGGAAAGATGAAGGAGCAGCATCAGGGATGAGATGCACCTGTGAGAGGCCAGGTGGGGAAAGGTGAAGGAGCAGCATCAGGGATTAGATGCACCTGTGAGAGGCCAGGTGGGGAAAGGTGAAGGAGCAGCATCAGGGATGAGATGCACCTGTGAGAGGCCAGGTGGGGAAAGGTGAAGGAGCAGCATCAGGGATGAGATGCACCTGTGAGAGGCCAGGTGGGGAAAGGTGAAGGAGCAATATCAGGGATGAGATGCACCTGTGAGAGGCCAGGTGGGGAAAGAGCAGTAACAGGGATGAGATGCACCTGTGAGAGGACAGGTGGGGAAAGGTGAAGGAGCAATATCAGGGACGAGATGCACCTGTGAGAGGCCAGGTGGGGAAATATGAAGGAGCAATATCAGGGATGAGATGCACCTGTGAGAGGCCAGGTAGGGAAAGGTGAAGGAGCAGCATCAGGGATGAGATGCACCTGTGAGAGGCCAGGTGGGGAAAGGTGAAGGAGCAGCATCAGGGATGCGATGCACCTGTGAGAGGCCAGGTGGGGAAAGGTGAAGGAGCAGCATCAGGGATGAGATGCACCTGTGAGAGGCCAGGTGGGGAAAGGTGAAGGAGCAATATCAGGGATGAGATGCACCTGTGAGAGGCCAGGTGGGAAAAGGTGAAGGAGCAATATCAGGGATGAGATGCACCTGTGACAGGCCAGGTGGGGAAAGGTGTAGGAATAGTATAAGGGATGAGATGCACCTGTGAGAGGCCAGGTGGGGAAAGGTGAAGGAGCAGCATCAGAGATGAGATGCACCTGTGAGAGGCCAGGTAGGGAAAGGTGAAGGAGCAGCATCAGGGATGAGATGCACCTGTGAGAGGCCAGGTAGGGAAAGGTGAAGGAGCAGCATCAGGGATGAGATGCACCTGTGAGAGGCCAGGTGGGGAAAGGTGAAGGAGCAATATCAGGGATGAGATGCACCTGTGAGATGCCAGGTGGAGAAAGGTGAAGGAGCAATATCAGGGATGAGATGCACCTGTGAGAGGCCAGGTGGGGAAAGGTGAAGGAGCAATATCAGGGATGAGATGCACCTGTGAGAGGCCAGGTGGGGAAAGGTGAAGGAGCAGCATCAGGGATGAGATGCACCTGTGAGGAGACCAGGTGGGGAAAGGTGAAGGAGCAGCATCAGGGATGAGATGCACCTGTGAGAGGCCAGGTGGGGAAAGGTGAAGGAGCAATATCAGGGATGAGATGCACCTGTGAGAGGCCAGGTAGGGAAAGGTGAAGGAGCAATATCAGTGATGAGATGCACCTGTGAGAGGTCAGGTGGGTAAAGGTGAAGGAGCAATATCAGGGATGAGATGCACCTGTGAGAGGCCAGGTGGGGAAAGGTGAAGGAGCAATATCAGGGATGAGATGCACCTGTGAGAGGCCAGGTGGGGAAAGGTGAAGGAGCAATATCAGGGATGAGATGCACCTGTGAGAGGCCAGGTGGGGAAAGGTGAAGGAGCAGCATCAGGGATGAGATGCACCTGTGAGAGGCCAGGTGGGGAAAGGTGAAGGAGCAATATCAGGGATGAGATGCACCTGTGAGAGGCCAGGTGGGGAAAGGTGAAGGAGCAATATCAGGGATGAGATGCACCTGTGAGAGGCCAGGTGGGGAAAGGTGAAGGAGCAGCATCAGGGATGAGATGCACCTGTGAGAGGCCAGGTGGGGAAAGGTGAAGGAGCAGCATCAGGGATGAGATGCACCTGTGAGAGGCCAGGTGGGAAAGGTGAAGGAGCAATATCAGGGATGAAATGCACCTGTGATGCCAGGTGGAGAAAGGTGAAGGAGCAATATCAGGGATGAGATGCACCTGTGAGAGGCCAGGTAGGGAAAGGTGAAGGAGCAGCATCAGGGATGAGATGCACCTGTGAGAGGCCAGGTGGGGAAAGGTGAAGGAGCAATATCAGGGATGAGATGCACCTGTGAGAGGCCAGGTGGGCAAAGGTGAAGGAGCAATATCAGGGATGAGATGCACCTGTGAGAGGCCAGGTGGGGAAAGGTGAAGGAGCAATATCAGGGATGAGATGCACCTGTGAGAGGCCAGGTGGGGAAAGGTGAAGGAGCAATATCAGGGATGAGATGCACCTGTGAGAGGCCAGGTGGGGAAAGGTGAAGGAGCAGCATCAGGGATGAGATGCACCTGTGAGAGGCCAGGTGGGGAAAGGTGAAGGAGCAGCATCAGGGATGAGATGCACCTGTGAGAGACCAGGTGGGGAAAGGTGAAGGAGCAGCATCAGGGATGAAATGACCCAGGCAGAAAGCGTAATGGGACTGACACTTAGATTTGTAATGTGGAAAGTGCATGGGCTGGTTAATCCAGTAAAGAAGGAGAAGGTAATTTTTAGGATTAGGAAAAGAGAACAGTATTGATGATACTTCAGGGGTTATACTGAAAACAGCAGAAGGAGAGAGAAGCTGGCTAGCAGAGGTTTGGACTTAGTATGAGAGCACTGTGGGAAAAAGGGCATAAGAAACGGGTAAGTTTTCAGTGAATAAAGATGAGATTGATAAAGTTGACAGTGTTGTTAGTAATAGAATAGATCGATGGATTTTGATTAGAGGGATGGCACTGAAGATCCTTTGTGTCACTTATTGGCCTGATATTGATGACGAAGAATTATTCAAAAACATTTTGTCCAAGTTGCTAAAAATCAGTAAGAACAAAGTAAGGCTGGTGGTAACAGGAGATGTCAGTATGTTTCAGTAAGAACAAAGTGAGGGTGGTGGTAAGAGGAGATGTCAGTATTGTTCTGGAACTTGAAAAGGAGAGTTTATTTTGGAAACAGGGTTCCTTGCTACTTGGCAAAGGGGGATTGTTAGGGGCATGAGGAACTTAGGTTTTGTAGATCTCTGGTGAGTATTAAAAGGGGATAAATGTAAATATACTTTTTAAGGGATGACCCTGGGCAAGTGATGAGGATCAAATGACTGTTGATGGACAGAATGACTACAGGGACAGTGGTGAGAACAGATGAGATATGCCATTTTGTACATTGCACTTTGCTGAAAAGGCAAGTACAGGGCAACTTTTACACGTTTATCTGGATTCAGTTATGGTTTAGTACAACTTTCCATTCATTTTTCTTTAAATGAACAGAAACATTTTCCCATTTTATTACAATTGTTTCCATAAGAAGAATTGTGCACATGAGTAGACAAAAATAAGTTAGAAGAGGGCTTCAAAAACTGAAGGAGTAAATGGGACTGCAACGGAATGGGGTGATCATTGCAAACTCAAAATGGAAATTCATAGGAGTACAAAGGCAGCAAAATTTAATTACACCAAAAAGAACAGGGTGGCTGAAATGGAAGCTGGAATAGAAGAAGGATGGCATGGTGGGCTACAGGAGAGAGCAGTAACATTCTAGCATGGAAACTGTAGGAGAAGGTGGAGGAAAGCCAAATATGCAATGACAGCATCGTCAGAAGAATGGGGTAACAGAACACTATAGGCAGGTAAGTTGGGGGAATATTATGAGGATGTATATAGATTGGATAGACAGATACACTGGAAGGACAGGGGAGAAGCTATGATAACAAGTTGGGAAGTCCAGTGCTAGTTGAGGAAAGTAAGAAAAAGGCTGAACTCGAACAGGAGAGGTGACAGCAGTCATCTGTTATTTACAAGGGAGGAAATTTTAAACGCAAACGGTTTTGTGAATGGTTTCTGTACAGCATTAAATTTACAGGTAGCTAAGGCACTAAGACAAATTTTCAGGATTTGATGGAAGAAATTATCTAATAACAACAATCAGAGTTATGGAGTCCCAAAAGATCCCTGTAATTTCTTCCTATATCACTAATTAATGCATTTCCCAGCATATCCATGTTCATGCCCACTTTTGGATTATTTCTTTGAAAAATATAAGGCCTAAAAACTATCATGGGAATCTAAGGCTAAGGTCCTCAAAATCTGCACTAATCAATAGTTAATACTAAGTTCCTAATAACTTAAGTACCAAAATATTTACACGGGCATTAGCACTAAGATTAGAGATGATAATTCCATACCACATAAATGATGGGCAAACAGGTTTATTAAAGACAGATTATTCACACATAACTGGTAACAGACTGTGTTTGGAGAGAGGGCAAAAATGGACAAGCAAATCGTACACTAAGCCTGAATAAATGATTAGAGTATGACTTGAATACTGTTCACAAAAAGGAGCTCAGCATTTTAAATGCACCAAAGACCAGTTTGATCAAATATGAACAAAATTAGAAAATGTGAGTAGAAATATTATTTGAAAACCAGCAGGCACTATAATTATACTTTCATAGTTTTTTAGTTAACATTCCAAGAAATGTCACGTTGTCACAATGTCTTCACAATTACTTTTGTCTGATGTCACAGTTAATGAGTGGATTCTAGAACAATTTTCTGCTTCTTCTAGTAAGTAAGAGAGAAAATCTTTGTATTTTGATACCCATCCTTGTGAACATCGCAGCCTAGTGCAAGAGCTTGAGTTTTGTGTATTCATTTACTACAGGAAAGCGGCATTTCATCCCAGCATGCGAGTAAAGTGAAGGAGAGACATAATGGGAAACAGGTCAGTGAGAATACCCCCCCCCCGGATATTCTGTGGTAACAGATAATCTTTTAAATTCTGAATGAGTAAGCCAAATATAATCAGGGAGAAGGTTTCCGAACAGAGACCATTTTAAAATAACTGTGTTGCCTGTTTATAAAGATGACAGAATAAAGATGTCTTATACCTCACAACGTCTTAGGGCAAAACATTTGTAGAAAGTATAAAATAATGCGGAGGGGCAAGGGCAAAAAATATGGACATATTTTAAGTAATGCTCTTATAAAGTTAGAAAGTTGCTGGAATAACAGTGTGTTAGCATGCATTTTTCTGAAGGATGTGAAGTCTGAAACTCAAATGTATGCAAATATTTAGTGACTTCAGTCTCCAGGGATTTGTCAGAAAATCACAAATTTTATGAGGAACAAACCAAAAATATGGAACAAGAATATGGGCCAAAAATATGGACAGTCTGCAGAAGTTCTGATAACAGCAGAAACTTTATCAAAAACAAAGCTTAAGAGACTGTGAGATGAGTGACTGTGTTTTGAAGAATAAGACACTGCCGTTCACAAAAAAATGAAAATTGCCATAGTATGGTATGTTCTGGTACTTTAAATTTCTCACACTTCTCAACAACATGCTGGTTAAACTGGATGTTTTAAACTATCTTCTGTCCCTGATTTTAGCTTTGCAAAATCTCTCCTAAAACTTCTATTTTTGTGAGGGATCAGGGAATATTACCTGCAGTATTGTTTGTTTACTGTAAAGATGTAACGCTTTTCAAAAAATGGGTCTTAAACAGAGATAATCTGCATTATTTAACCTAGTAGGATCACTATTGAAACAAGTGTCTGCAATTCCAGATGTTGACATGCATTCGTAGTGGACTGAAACACCATAGCAGGAAGAAGAGAGAGATTTGAAATTGCAGAGAGGACTAGATGACTGTATCAGATACTTTTTATGAGAACTGCAGCAGATTAAATGTATTCATTTAAAAGCACACACGTTAGTGCCTTAAACGGTTTTCATCTTTTTTGTTGCAGGTTAATATACTTTGCCTGCTAATATGAGAATTCTTGCAAATTTTTGTTTGCTACCTGCAGGATAGCAATACTTATAGTGTCTACACAGAGCGTTCTCAAGAGATTATTCATTGTTTAGATCTTTCCCCTTGTGGATTGGATTGTAAATAAGATGACCTGGGTAAAATATTCTTGAATTCCCATTCAAACAGAAGTCTTCTGAAATGCTGAATTTCCCTTGACTGAACAGTGTATGTATGTGCATATCACTGACCTACTCTGTGTATCACAGCACAGAGACAACCTGCTGTGCTTGATTGTTTTCCCACAGTAGTACACAGTACAGTTGCTTATGCAGGAGAAAGCCATAGTTACATGCATAAAAAGTACTGAAATCCCGGTGTACATCACAAGTCCATAGGCAGGCATTGCAAATGCAGCAGTTTATTTCTTTTTTACATACTTTTAAAATAGTTATTGTTGCCCTGTGTCTCTTTAGTAAATTAACAAGTCTGCAGTATCTGCTTTCCGCATCTTGACAATCCCGGATGAAAATTCATGTGGACAAGTAAAACTTCAAAATGTTTATTCATGAATTTAGTAAAATGCCACCTGGTGCTGCGTGTTGGGTGGGGTTTGGATGGTGCTTGCTACTGTGCATCTGGGGGGGTTAATACAGTAAAACAAAGCCAGAAGGAATTTCTGTCTCATCTTGGGCAGGCTTTAGGTGAAATGGTACATTGTGATTTATTGTAGGTAGGCTGTTCTGTTAGGAAGACATTCTGTTTAGTAAGGTAATATATTTTCATGCACTTGAATTCACTTGTTTACCATAAATGTTTGTCTCTAAAATGAACACTGTTCTGGTCCTCTTTGTGTGTTTTCTTAAGGTTGCTATTTCATGCCGGTAGGAAAGGAATAGTTAGGGATTAGATATAGATGTGCAGTCTGCTAAGGTCAGTGATAATATGATTGTTGATGTATTTGCTGAGGGAAATATTAACTTATGGGACAAATACAATATTTGTGTAATTTCTCAGGGCATAGCTGTGGGTGATTGTCACTGCTGATGTGACCCCCACCCCATCTGTAGAAATGGGAAAAACAGGTTATGGATGGATGGATAGATGGATATATGTGTCCAGAAGGTGGTTAATGAATATTTAAGAAATAAGTTTGAATATTGTTTTAATTTAGCACAGTTGTACTTTGAAATGACTTTCCCTTTCCTTGCTGTTCGATTCTACCGTAAGAAATATTGCTTCAAATAAAGCTATAAAGTTGTGATACACCTAATGAAAACAAAGGTAGCTCGTTAATGATTTAAAGAAAGCAAGGAGTCTATTAAAATGAATATGTATGATAGCAGTTATATAAATGTGGGAACTTGCCTAGATTGCATTTTGATGATGATGACTGACCATCTTGTGCTTTGGTCAGTTTAAATGGTCATTAATCTTGCTTTGCAAGACTAGTGTACATTTATGTGAAGCAAGATGGATTACTCTGTTATTGTGATTGTTAATATTTTGCCATAACTGGACATCTGTGAAGTAATCAGTAAAGTCTCTGTAACTGATGGGTATGAAGGCCACCTAAGGCTATGATTTGACTTATATAGAACCACCAAGGAAACCGAAAAATGATAATCCACAACCAAAAAACCAGGAATCGAAGTACGTAAAAAGCACAATTCTGTTTTATTCACACCAACACAATGTTCTTCTAGCGCCTCGGCTAAAAAATAGCCGGGTGCTAGGAGAACTTATTGTGTTGGTGTGAATAAAACAGAATTGTGCTTTTTATGTACTTCGATTCCTTTTTTTGGTTGTGGATTATGATTTGACTTACCCCACAGTTTGATCATTGTTAAACAGTCATTGATTGGCATAGCAGGAGTAGTGTCACAACACAGTGTTGTGCATTTGCTGAAATCAGTGTAAAACTAGTATTGCTATGGCTTGTGCTTGTGTATGTGTGTGGGGGGAGGGGGCAGACTCATTTACACCTGTAGCACTTTTTGTTTGCTTAGATTTAATACTTGCAGCTCCTTATGGTGTCCTGACATTTTTTTAGATCTGACTCCCTTAACTAACCTACCAGTTAATAATAGGCAGCATATAAGAGGGCAAGCTGTAAGAAATAAAATGTCTTGCAGTGAATATATTTTTACGTGTTATTCACGTTTTCATGCAGACATTCGCATCTTCATAACTGCGGCAGCTGCATGTTATTCAGTGGTACAGAATGAAATATCATGGTGGGAGACAGAAAAATACATTGTCATTGTCTAAGTACAGTATCCTGATAATAGCATTAGTTTGGTGGTAATTAAGAAGATATTCATTATTTCCATATATACATTAACATTTCTAAAACCAAGTGGCTTATAAACTATTACAAGGCATCAGATGAAACCTATATCTGTTAAAGAAATTTGTTATTGATATTTTCACTATAAGTTTTTGCATGATAGATATGCAGTGTTATTTTGTTGTGAATTAGATTCATAGATATTCCAAGGCCACTGAGTCTTCTGACCATTAGTGCCTTGTCAATACCCTCCCTCAGGCCACAACTCCCATCTCCAGGAAGCCATACTAGTCAGTCTTGGAGTAAATTTGTGGATACCCATTCGATCATCTGTGTTACGTTTAAAGGAAGATAGTGAGTGTCACTGGTTTGCACACATTGGAAGTTTATTCCAGAGGTTTGGGAGGTTCTGGGTTATACACCCGTACCTCCAGTGTGTTTTATTTACCTGTTGGTGAAGTTTTAGGTCACTTGTTCTAGTATGGAGGGCATATTGGTTTTTGGAGAAACAGTAGATTCAGAGCTTATTTAAACAATCCTGTGATTGACTGTGAAGTAGCTTGGTAAGAAATGCTTTTTATTTGAATTTGTATTTTATTTTTTTACAAACTGTTTTTCATTGTTTATAGATAGTAAGAGATAGTTCGTAGACAAGAAGATTTATTTTGATTTATATTTTGTTGTTTTACCTTTAATTTTTTCTGTTAGTTGTTAGAAAGAGATAAGTTTCAGACTGGCAAACTCTAGCCATCCCAAGGGGCCTAGTTAGTTATAAGTTCACACAGACTGCAGACAGAACAATCCAGAGCCTATCTATAATCCTGACTTAGTATGTGATTGATTGAACTTCACTATTAAAAACAGGTGCAACTGTGAGAGATACTGAGCAAAAGCTACTGCTCGCTTTCGCATGTGATGTAAAGGAATTCCAGCTTTTGTGTGACTTTCACAATTTATACTGTCAGAGCAACAACTTTACTGTACTTAATTTAATATTTAGGTAATATTTTGTTATATATTGTTTGTGTGTCTTTTCTCTTAGAAGCTGATTTAAGTTCTTTTTGAATTCTGTGGTAACCGATTTTTCTTTTCTTTTACCATTTTTTATTCATTTGCAGCTGAATATAGGTTCCTTAAATGAGTGTGCCATTAATGATTTGCTAAAGCACAAATATCTTGTACAGTGTAATAAATACTAATATGTATATTTTAAGGTAACACCTGATAACACTGGTGATCTGTGTTCCTCATGTCAAAGGTTAGATGGTTTGCTTATTATTAGTAGTAAATCTAGACTTACTGATGACAGTTGCACTTGTGCAAATGGCACGGCTCAGAGAACTGTTATTACATATACTGTATTAATGACTGGACTGATGAAATAAATAATGTTAGGCAAAGGGCAAATAGTGCACATTCAGGAAAGGATGTATCTGTTGTCTGTAAAGATCACTCAATCCCTATGAAACAAGAGAATGACACTGACAACTTTGGAACTCTGGATAGAAATATTCAGCAATCTGAGGATTTGGAGCATACAGAAGGGGGAAATGAGAAAGAAAGGAAGAAATTCACAACAAATAACCAAGAAGAAAAAGAAACTTTTAGATGTCTATAAAGCAAAAAGAGTACATGCTAAAAAGTCGACTGCCTTGTTATATAACACACAGATTACAGTGAATGATAATATTTTTCTATCAGAAAACCTTCAGTCTGTGAAAAAAGGCATAATTTTTACAAAACAGAATGTAGAAAAAAGAGGCAAGGGGCAGGTGAAACCCAAGAAATCAAAACTGAATGTGGAAGGACTAAAGAATATTACTGTAAGAAAAAAGAGGAGAAAGACAGATGTTGACAAGATGGCTCAAGCTGTGGATGTACAAAGGCAGCTGGGTGAAAACTGCATGCTTGTAAATGTAATAAACAATGGAAACAGATGGATTAAAAAGGCTAATGGTGATGAAGATCATTCCATTGTAACAACTGATAGAGCAGATATTACTGAATTAGAAGTTGAAGATTCTTCAGATCTGGTCAGAAAAGATATTCTTGTAATTGGAGCTTCATTATTAGAGGAACTGATACTTATATTTGCAGAGAAGATAATGAACATCGAAAAGTGTTATGCTATCCAGGAGCAAAAATAGAGGATGTGAGGCAGGCCTTAGAATGCTTTAATGTAAGGAAATGCGGATCGGTTTTTATTCATGTCAGTACAAATGATCTCATCCACAAGGACTCTCTGACCGTTAGTAGGGAACTTACAGTTCTCTTGAGAGCATAGCTTATACAAGTGTCAGGACATATTTTTCACAAGTCACATATAGAAAGGAGAGTCATGTCACCATGAATGAAAATATTTTTTGGGGAAATACTTACATGACAAAATGCCCTATTTTAAAAAATGGAAATGTGTAGAGCATCCAATCCTAATTTTGGGCACACGTGTTCAGACAGCATGGCGTTCACTTGTCAAGATCAAGGAAGAGAATTTTTGCAGCAGATATTTTGCAATATTTGACAAATATAAGGCAGGATTTTTGCAAGACTGAAAATTTAGCAGTTCATAGATGGCAACATTTGATGCATCTCTGATGGTTGTTATTGCTAAGAGCATTAACAATAGTTTTTTTATTTATTAGAAAATTTGCTACATTCCCACCAGATTGATGTTATTGTTTGTGAAATGACAAAATAATAATGACTGGAAACCAGTTCTGTCAGGGTATAAATGTTTTCAGTATAACAGACATTCAAACAAAAACATCAGGTGTGTTATGATAAGGATTAAATATGTGATTATTACATTTTTCAGTGATAACACCAGTACAACAGATTGTGTAGCTGTGACAATAAAGACACCTGGAACATGTAACAATTGTTGGATTGTTTATATCACCAAAGTCAACTGCTGATGACCTAGAAGAATTCATACATTTGTTGCATGAGACACAAGTGGGAAGAATAATATTAGCTGGGGATTTAAGTTTACCAGAAACAGACTGTAATAATATTGATTAAACAATATTAGTAAGGAAATTATTCACAAGGTATGTTCAGGAACAACAATTGCTGCAGATTAAAAAAAATACCAGGCAACAGAACATGCTAGACATTGTTTGTGTTCCTAAAGAAATTTCTGTTACTTCATGTCAAGTTTTACCACCGTTGATATGAGGTGATTATGTGGTTATAAAGGTTAATTTGTTGCTAGATAATTCTGCCAAACTTAAATCTAAACCAATGCACAGAAGATTAATAACAGATTGTGTGCATACCTCTCAACCTCTTAGCATAAGAAATCTGGACAAAGCATTAAATAAGGGGGGACAAAGGGCCAAAAATAGGGACAGATTTTAAATATTGTTTTTATAAAGTTGGAATGTTGCTAGAATAACAGGATTTGGGTTAGCATGCATTTTTCTAAAAGGTATAAAATTTGAAGCTCAAATGTAGGTCATTATTCAGTGACTTCAATTCCCGGTGATTTGTCAGAAAACCACACATTTTATGAGGAACAGATGAAAAATATAAGGCAAAAATATGATCATTCTGCAAAAACCTGGACAGTTGAGAGGTATGATTATATGGAAGCAAAATAATCACTATGTAAAACTAAGTGGAGTGATGCATTCAATGGAAAAAAACGCAGAAGGAATGTGGAAGTTTTGAAAGAGAAATTGTTTGAATGCAAAAAATCAAAAAATGTTCAACATCAGGATCTAGGTACACACTGTTAGGAGGATATATTTCCATAACTATATGTGTATCAAGCAAAGCTCCTCATTAGCACTCTTCAAGAAAAATCTTGATGATTGAATGGGAGATAGGAAATTCACCCCAGGGATCACTTCTGTGGCTCTGCTTGACAAGGGCACAGGAAAATAATTTTCTTGGGTGGCAAAAGCCAAGGCACCTTTTTGGCTAGGCTTATATAGGCCCTAGGGTCAATAACCTTGCATCTACCTATGAACCTATAAGAACATGATGCTTGAATAAGACGAGAGACAAAAAATATACAATAAATGGAAAAGAGGCCAAACTACAACTTTAAAAACTGAAATAAACAAGCTGGACAAACAAATTAAGCATAGTGTGAGACAACATCAAGATGAAATTGAAGAAAATTTATATAAAGATACTGAGCGTAGTAGGAAACTATTTTATAGATACATAAGATGTGGAAAGAGTAAAGACATACAAATTGATAAACTGTGTGTACATTCTAAAATGTATTCTCAGATACAATAGATTACAAATATATTTACAAACTCTTATGCAAAATAGTTTGGCTGCACAAAGGAGGTGTTAAGTTGTTCTAGTGACATCCAGGTAACCTCAGATACTGAAATCAAATTAGATAATATTGAAGAAAAATAACTATGTAAACTGGATCCAAATAAATCACAGGGAGGAGACGGAATTAGTAATAATGACTTGACAACACTTCAGGAAGAACTTAAAACACCATTATATGTGTTATTTACAAGGTCATATAAATATGGTGAGAGTCCTCAAAATTAGAGACTTGCACTTATTAAACCAGCCTTTAAGGCAAAGGGGAATAGAACAAACCCAGAGTCATACAGACCCTTAAGCATGCTTTCATGTTGCGAAAATAATGGAAAAGGTAATTTTTAATACATTATTGTCTGAACTGAAAAAGTTGGGACTTAAAACCATATATCAGTTTACATATGCTGAAAACAGATATATTACCATCTGTAACAAGATGTTCTATAACAATATAATAAGAGCAATGAAAGAAAATTTGTGCTGTCATATAATTTATATAGATTTAACTTCAGCATTTGACAGAGACATACACAAACTACACCACTGATCATTAAATTAGAACAATTAGGTATTGATGTACTCTTTGATGTAATGGATAACTGCATGCCTTAAAAACAGGACATGGTACAGTCAAGGCGTCCCACAGGGCTGTGTCCTAGGCCCGTATCTGTTTAGACTGTGGGCCAGATTCAGGAAGGCTTACACGGAGTTCAAGAGTAGTGTAAGCCTCCGTGTAAGCCTCCTGATTCAGGAACAGCCCAAATCTCCGTGTAAGAGACAGCTAAAACGTCTCTTACACGGACTGGGCGTGGAAATGCTCAATACCTCATTTACAGCTCAAAGATATGCAAATGAGGTATTTGAGCGATCCACGAAGCAGAAACCAGTCCGTGTAATGGACGTGTTAGCTGCAGAAATGTACTCAGCTGACAACTGAGTACATTTTTGCAAAATTAAAAACGGAGCTATGTCAGCTCCAAATAAAGGGTGCATATGTTTCATTAAGCATGCCAATGGCCAAATATGTGGCCATTGGCATGAAAAAGTGTTGCAAAAATAAGTTATATACCTTTTTTTTTTTCACGGGATTTTTGTGTTTAACTGCAGCGCACCAGCAAACGGGGTGCGCTACCTAAAACTGAAAACCGAAGCTTATAAACCCACAATTGTGGGATTTATGTAGTACATGAAATGTCACTGGAGGGACTTGCAGACCAAAAACAATATGGCCTCCGTTTAGTGGTTGTCAAGGGGGGGAAGCTCCGTGTAAGACATGTAACTAAGCATTACTAGGCAATCCTATTTAAATGAGGGTTACAATACTGAATCACACTGCCACATAGGTAATGAGCACTTTCTGAGTAGTGTAAGAGTTAGAGAAGGGGGAGGAACAGAGTAAGAGGTAGGTGACATCACGGGGGGGGAAGGATAGTACTAAATGTACCAGATTGGAGGGCAATGTAAGGTAACAGATGCCAGACAGACATCAGGGATGGAGGTGTGTCCCAACAGAACACTAGGAAAGTCAAGAAATTGAGGGTATACGCTATCCCTACACTCAAAGTTTCTTGATATACGTGCATGCGCGCGTGTGCGCACGTGTAAGGCAGGTTCAACATGTGGGAGCATGTTGCAAACTGTTTACAACAGTTTGCGCGGGCGTGCACGTGTGTAAGGCAGTGTGCACGCGTTTTAGCATGAATCAGCCTAGCTAACACCGTGTAAGGATGTGTGCGCGCGTGTAACACCGTGTAAGGATGTGTGCACGTGTTGAAGTGACTGTAAGCTTGTGTAAGCTGGTGTGCACATTGCTCCCCCTCAGGAAACAGAGAGGAAACAGGAAACAACTAAAATCCAGGTAAACTGCCAGAGGATACTACTGGAGTTAATTGGTGGAAACAATTGGAAGTAGGCAATTACACAGGCAGACTAGAAGCCCAACCCAGTACTTAAAACACTGCAAACAACAGTGCAGGGTGTTTCTCACAACAGATACTGCAAGAAAGGACTAAGCTATCAGCATTGAAAACTGAAAAAAGCTGAACTCAGAGCAGAAATGCTAGGGGTTGCCATAGCTATTATAGTCAGGCATAGGCGAATTGCTGAGGGTGGTGACAATGCAGATGCTGACAGACAACCCAGAGTGAGGAGAAGGAGAAGAGTATACAGGCCCAGGGTCACCTACCATGGGTTACATGAGCTGGAGATAGTAGAGCGCTATAGAGTGGACAGAGAGCTCCTGCAGCAGATTGTTGAGCTGTGCAGGCCACGCCTCACACACAGAACCAACAGAGGGGAACCCATCCCAGTGGAAACCAAGGTATGTGTTGGCCTAAGAATACTAGCAACAGGTACCTTCCAGAGACCAACTGGCAATATGATGGGGATATCACAGGCATCAGCCTCCAGGGTACTGCACCAGTTCCTGGATGCCATGTCACCACATGTCAGTGATCATATATATGTCCCTAATGACCGTGAGGTTGTGGCCAGCAATATGCGTCTCTTCCAGCAAATAGCGGGATATCCTGAGGTGCTGGGTGCAATAGACTGCACGCACACGCATCAAAGCACCAGCCGGTGAGCGGGTAGAGCCTACATTAACCGCAAGGGATACCCCTCCATCAACTGCCAGGTCATGTGTGATGCCCAGGGCATAATAATGAATGTGTGTGCTGGCTGCCCTGGGAGCTACCACGATTCCCACATCTGGCATCTGACGCAGATGTACCAATCATTTGCCAATGGGGACTTCCCACACGGACACCTAGTGGGGGATGCAGGTTATGCACTTGAGCCGTGGCTGATGACACCCATCAGAAATGCACACACACCTGAACAGGAACGCCATAATGAGGCACACGCACAAACACGTAATATCATAGAGCGTGTGTTTGGGCTGCTCAAGTCACGGTTCCGGTGTCTGGACACGTCTAGTGGAGTTTTGCAGTACACACCAACTACATGTACCCAAATGATCATGATATGTGCTATGCTACATAATATGATCCTGCGGAAACAGCTGTAGCAGGACCAGCACAGAGCTGGGCCAAACATCCCCCCACCATTGCCAAGGCCACCACAGGCAGGGGGTGACTCGGAGGAGGAACAACCTGACCTTGTCCCAGTAGGCAGAAGGAGGCGTGCCCAGTATGCCCTGGCCTTGGCAAAGAGGCAACGCATAGCACATATGCTTGGTCAGTAGGAACACTGGGACTGATACCCGCTCTGACTCACTCATACAGTAACAGGGATGCCTAACATGACACAACCTGCTTCCAAACGTACAGGGAGTGTAGTATGTGTATCCGACAGAGGTGGCCCTGCAGCACCACCTGAGGCATGAATGCCATGTGTTAAGTAATGTAATATCATGTACAATATGCACACCTGAGGACCCCAACTAACATCCATATCCACGCATATGACCCTGCGGAAACAGCTGCATGTCATACAGTGATGTACATGTGCAAAAACATGGAACAAGATACAAAATGAGGGTGACTAGCAATAAATAGCATGGATAACCACACACCCATGTTTGTACCACAACAAGAAGCAACATGGAATAGCCATGGTCAAAACCAATGGCTAAAACCGACTACTACTATATAGCTTGCTGCAGACCACTGTCCTAATAGCAGGAACTGCCCCAGGCCTATGTCCATAGGTTCATAGGTTCATACTAGGCTATCTGCCCTAGGGCATTAATAAGCCTAGCCCAGAGTTTTGTGGCTTCTGCCACCCCTGCAAGTTGATGGATAATATGCCCATTATTTTGCTGTGCCTCTGTCAAGCAGTGATACTGAGGTTATCCCTGGGGTATACCTGCAATCTCCCATCCATTGGTCACGATCTCACTTGAACAAAGCCAGTGAGGTGCTCAGCCTCACATGTACCAGGATGTTGTTCCACAGCATATGGACTCTCTGGGTGATGAATCTGTCCCTCCAGCACATCCTATTAATATCTGTGTTGAGGTTTAGGTCTCCTGCCCTTGTAGTTCTGATGGAAGTAGAGGTCTTGAGGTGAAGCATGTTCATTAATTCTGGGTTGGACATAGCCTTGTATGTCAGGCACAGGTCACCTCTGAGCAGACAGTAAGTGACTGAATACAGGTGGAATTCCTTCAGTCGGGCAGCATAAGAAATATGTTTGAGACCCTTTCACCTCCTGTCGAGGAATATGTGGGCCCATCCAATCTGAATGGGGCATTGTATGCAATCATTGGTCTGATGAGTGATGAGTACAGGGGAACAATGACCTCCCTTGATCTAGATGTGAATCACTGCATGATGAGGTGGCCAATGTAGAAAGCCTTCCAAACTACCCTGGCAATGTGAGTGTCAAACAAAAGGTCACTGTCAACCTGGGTGCCCAGGTCCCTGATAACCTACGTTGTGCTTAGAGGATTGCCACCTAGATGGGAAGTAGTGGTAACCTTGTTCTTCCTGAAGTGTATGGCTATGCATTGTTTAGTGTTTAATGTAAGGCCATGGCTGTGGCACCAGTTATCCATGTCTATGAGACCCTTCTGAAGGATGTCTGTGTCAGATGGGTTTCCAACTATGCTTCCCAGTTTGCAGTCATCTTCAAACTTTGTCAGCCATAATCCTCCTGTGTTTGCTCGTACTTCTGAAAAGTAGATACTGAACAAATGTGGGCCCAGGACTGAGCCCTGTGGGACACCACTTGTGACAGCTCTGGAGTGTGAACTGGCACCAGCAACTTTGACCCTGTGTGTTCCGTCACTTAGCCAGTTTGCAACCCATGCTGTGATGTATGGGTTCACAATTAAGCTGGTGATGTTTTCAATGATACCTGAGTGGGGTATTGTGTTGAAAGCCTTTGCCAGGTCAAGGTAGGCTGTGTGGACTGCCTTGCCCACGTCAATGGCCTGGGTGAGTGTTTTGAACAAGTCAACCAAGTCAACCAAGTTTAAAAGGCATGATCTGCCCTTGACAAAGCCAAACTGGATTGGATCCAATGTCTGCAAGTCCCCTATGTCGTCATTTAGAATTCCCATTATGATCCTCTCCATACCTTAGCAGAACAGGCTTGTCAAGCTGATGGGATGGTAGTTTCTGGGGTTGGTGGAGGCACCTCCTTTGTGAAGTGGGTCCACCATTGCTGTATGCCACTCCTTGGGAACATATCCTGAGATGAGGCTAAGATTAAACAGCTGCCCTAACTGCGGGTGTAATTACTCATTGAGTTCATGGAGCACACAACTGGGGACACCATCTGGTCCCATGGATAAAGTGTTTTCTGCCTTGGATTGAGCAGTTCCCACCCCAACAGTGGAGATGTTTGGGGGGCTACATTCCTCTGGTGTACATACCCCTCCAGCTGGGGGAGGAGAAATCTGCACTGAACCTGTCAGCCAGTATGTTGCCAATGTCTGTAGGTGCAGTGATATCAACATCATTCTGAACTAAGTCTGAGCATATCTGGGAGTTCCCTCCCAGGTTTCAAACATAGGTAAAAAAGGCCTCATGATTGTCCCTGGAGTCCTGAGTGGGTTTACTCTCAAAACATGCCTCGGATGATTGTATGGGGGAACCCAGTGTTTTACTCACAATGAGCAGGGGTGTCTTCCCCCTACGGATTACGCTCTATCTGGTAGTAGCTCCTTCCTTGTGTTGTACAGCTTGGTTATGGCTAGGGTCCACCAGACTGGATGCTTGCCTGTGGTACAAAGAGTCTTTTTTTTTGGGATTGCCTGATCCATGCAGTTCTGGAGGTGCTGGTAGAAGGCATTTCTAAGTGATACAGTGGCTTGGGTAATGGTGTCCGCTGGCCTGGGGGCCTTGAAAGAGACCACACCAGTCCTCAGAAATGTGAAGTCGGCATTTGAGAAGGTCTTCACTGTTTCTTTTCCCATCTGGGGTGTGGGTGGGATGTGGACTCCCACTGAGAGTAGTCCATGATCTGATCTCACCAATGATGGGTATACGTCTGGTGTTGAACAGTGTGACCCCATGTTCGTGATGATGTGTTCTAGAATGTTGCCTCATGGCATTTCAGTGTATGAACTCTTGGAACCTTTGTGTTAGAGTGTTGTGGCATGATTAGTGATCCCAGTCTATATGTGGATAGTTGGAATCACCCAGTAGGATGGTGTTTGGAGATACATTTATCCCCTTCAGTGTTTGCAGGATAGCTGTGTGAGGTACCTGAGTTTGAGCGGGTGGCATGTAACATGCTACAAACTGCAGAGCAGTCTTGCCTACGGTCACTGGCACCTAGATGGTCTCCGATGCATCGTGTGTTGCCACCAACCATGAGGTGAGGGTGTCCTTGATGAATATGGACACCCACCATCCTTCTTGGTGTTGTCGGGATGCTGGTGCCGGAATGCATGATATGAGGTAACACCCGATAGTGCCGGGGTGCTGTCAGAAGCTGTGAACCAGGTTTCAGGCACAGCACAGACATCAATGTGCTACATACTGAGAAGGGCATAGAGTGTGTGCAGCTTGAGGTTGAGACCTTGGGCATTGAGCAGCATTACCCTTAGTGTCTTTCCTTTACTGTGTTCTAGGGTGGTAGGTGTAGAATCTGAATCTTGCATAAAAAAGGCACAATGGGGGTGGCAAGAGCATCATCTGAAATCCGGAAGCCCAGGGGTGACAGGTGCAAGCCGTCCCTTACAAATCACCGTGGCCTGTCCAGCATGTCATCCCAGGCAGACAGACATTGGACCCCCTTAGAATGACACCATAGTCTAAGCAAAATACTACAGCTGATCATCTTGTCTCTGTTTATGTGGCATCATACTTGGTGAAGGTAGGATACTGCCGAAGGTCAGGGTCATACCTGCCTGGCCTACATAATCAGAGGGATCCTCTATGTCTCTTTCCATGTAGTCCAGGGAGGTACATCTCAGGTCGTTCACACCAGCATGGATTATGACTGGGTCAGACCTGTACTTGCAGTTTAGTGACCTGAGTGCTTGCATTATGTGGTGGATTCCAGTGCCCGATAGGCAGCTTACTGTGACCTCCTCTGTACCTGATCTGGTGAGTGGGACATCAGTGTGTCTGACTATGGAGTCACCTATGACAAGTGTGTCTGGCATTGTGTTTGGCCTTAAGGGCTGTGACTGTTTGGCACACCGACTCTGTGGTCAATGTGTTGCATGTGCTGTGCCCTGTGGAGGCAGTTGTGTGAGTGTCTGCTGTGGTGGCCACTGCCATTCTGGTAGACTTCTGATCAGAGCCTCCGAGAGTGTCTCTGTGTGTCTATGTGTATGATCTTAAGTTGTGACAGTGCCATGTGAGACTGGATTAAAGATGTGTGTGTGGTTACCTTCACCTTCTCTCTGGTCTTGCTAGTCCTATGTTGAGAGAGCTCAGCCTCCACTTTGGCTATATAGTTGCATCTCTCACATGTATGTGTGTTTTATGGCAGAAGGAGAGGGTTGTCAGTGTACATGAGGCAAGTGTAACAGTGCCTCAATATTCCCAGGTTCACCAGCTGAGCAGGGGAGGACACTAGCAACTGATCCCTAGACATGCTAGAAGGAATAGACAAAACAATGTTGGAATACAGGGAGATATCAAGCCCCCCAAGCCACATCATACTGTTTGATTGACAATAGCTACACATACACCGGTGTTTCATAGTGTCATAGTGTACTACTAGGCTATCTGCCCTAGTGCATGTATAAGCCTAGCCATAGTGATGTGGCTATTGCCATTATAGTGGTAATAAGTGTACAGAATAGATTCTGAATATTGTGCCTCTGACTTAGTAGTGACACATTATGATCCCCTTACGTAATTGAATAACATGACTGTGTCTCTGTCTAGTCTGTGCCTCCGTCTCATATGCAGTTGTCCAGATGTCTCCTGAAGAGAGTCAGTGAGGGACTCTGTCAAACATGAACTGGGATACTCTGCTAGAGTGTGAGATGCCTCCGAGTTATGACTCTGTCCCTCCAGCATGTCCTATACATGTATGTGCTGAGGTTCAAATACTCAGCTCTCATGGCTCTGGTGGATTTGGATTGCTTGCAGTGGAGCATGTCCACCAAATCCTGATTGGACATGGTCTTGTATGTCAGGCATAGGTCACCTGTAAGTATGCGGTATGACACTGAACAAAGCTGGACTTCCTCTATTCTGGAAGCATATGACATGTGTTGAAGAACCCTGATCTTCATGGTAGGTACTTTTCGGGTGCAAAGGTGCAAAAGGCAGGATCTGCCCTGTACAAAGCTGAACTAGGTGGGAACAAGGGTCCGTAGGTCAGTAATGTGTCTGTGTAAGAGCTCCATGACTCCTCCCATATCTTTGTAGACAAGGCTGGTTAAGCTTGTGTGGTGGTAGTTGCCATGGTCTGTGGAGGCATCTCCTTTGTGGAGTGGGACCACTGTTGCCGTATGCCAGTGTTCAGGTACATATCCTGTAGCAAGACTAAGGTTAAATAGCAGTTGTATATATGGGTCCTACTCCTTCTGGAGTTCACATAGCATGCAACTGGAGATACCAGCAGGTCCCATGGATGCTGTGTACTTGTCTTTGCTGAGTGTGGCTCTCACATGGACATCCAAGATGACAGTGAGGTTACATACAGCAGTGATAACTATCTTGTTTTGGGGGTGAGGGAGGGGTACATCGCACTGAAGCTGTCCGCCGGAATGTTGCCAATATCTGTCAGGTCACTGGAATATATGTTGTTGTGTACCAACTCTGAGCATATCCGAGGGTTCACAACCAGGTGTCTGACATAACTGAAGAAAGCAGTGTGGTTTCCTTCATTGTCTTTGGTGATTTATGTCCCCAAGTTGACCTTGCATGTCTTTATGAGATAATGTAGCTTTCTACTAGTGCTGATCACAGCTGTCTTCCCTTTTGGAGATGTAGCTCTGTCTTGCATTAGTAACCCTCATCTGTCATACAGTTTGTTTATGGCTGGGGTCCACCAGACAGGACACTTTCCCTTTGTGGAGAGGGTCCTGTTTTCAGTTGTGATTGTATGGTCCATGCTGTCTGACATCTAGCTAAGGGGAGGTCATTCTGGTTCTGCAGTTATCTTTCATGAGCAGTAGAAATGACCACAACAGCCCCTGTGGGGTGTACCTCATGCACACACATCCAGCAACTGTAAAGTCCACAACAGTACCTCACCAGGAGTATGACAGAGCTGGAACACATGTAATGTGTAGTCTGATTAAACAGAGTGCAGCTCCACACACTGCCATGCTGTCCACCCATATGCAAGCTGTGCCTGATGTAGAAAGCCATGTCCAAGCTGGAATCAATGCACATGCTGCACCTTGTACAATCTGAATGGCAGGGAGCTATGCACATGAGGGACCTGAACCCCAGCACTGACATATATAGGACAGGCTGTACTGCATTATCCAAAACACAGAAGCCACCCCACACATGAGTAAACTACCAGTACAGGTTGTCCATAGAGACACTGGTTGAGTCCCCTCAACAGGAATCCTAATGAGTGGATGGGAGATGGGAGGTTTATCCTGGGTATCAATGTTATGTCACAGGTAGACAGAGGCACAGTATACTAAACAAGACATATGACATGGCAAACTACGCACAATGTGTTGATGGACAAACACATTCTCCGACTAGCATTAGGTCAAGATACCTCTTGAACACAGCCAGAAAGGTGCTCTGCCTCAAATGGACCAGGATTGTATTCCACAGCATAGGGAGTCTCCGAGTGATAACTCCATCCCTCCAACATGTCCAACATACATCCCTGCTAAGGTGTAAGTCACCTGCACTAGTGGTTCAGATGGATCTTCTGAGTCTGAGGTGGAGCATGTCCATTAATCTCTGTTTGGACATGGACTCGCATGTCAGGCACATGTCACCTCTAAGCAGACGGTATGTGAGTGAATAGAGTGTGAGTGTCTTCAGTCCGGCAGCATATGACAGCTGTTGGGGTTCCTTGATCCTTTAGGTGGGGGACAGTCAGGGTGTCTCCAATTGCTGCAGATGTTGGGTGACATACAGCCAGAATAGGGCATTCGACTCGATCACCGGTCTGATAAGTGAAGAGTACAGGGGAACAATGACCCACTAGATCTGGATGTGAATCCCATCCTGATCAGGTGGGCAATGTAGAAGGTCTTCCTAGCCACTTTAGCAATGTGAGTCTCAGAAGAATGGCGACTGTCAACCTGGGTCCCCAGGTCCATGATAACCTCCTCTGTGCTTAGAGGATTGCCACCTATATGGTAGCTTGGGGTCACCTTGCTTTTCCTGAAGGGTATGTCTACACATGTTGTGCACTTTGACTTCAGGCCATGGCCCTGGCACCAGCTATCAGTTACTGTGAGTCCCTTCTGAAGGATATCTGTGTGTGATGCACTGTCCACTATGGTGCCCAGTGTGCAGTCATCTACTAACATTGTCATCCAAAGTCCTCCCATGTTGGCCTGTACTTCTGGGAAGTACATGACAAACAATGGGGGCCAAGGACTGAGCCCTGTGTGACACAACCTGTGACCAGCCTGGAGTCTAACATAGTGCCAGCAACTCTAACCCTGTGGGTCACGTCCTTAAGCCAGTTTGCAACCCATCTTGTGACATATGGGTTTACATTTCAGTTGTTAGGGTTTTCCACAATACCTGAGTGGGGTATTGTGTTGAAAGTGTTTGCAAGGCCAAGGTAGGCTGTATGGACTGCCTTTCCCCAACAATGGCCTAAGTGACCAATTTGAAGATGTCAACCCAGTACAAAAGGCATGATCTGCCCCTGACCAAGCCAAAATTGGATGGGTACAATGTCTGCATGTCCCCTATATCTTTGTTTATGAGCTCAATTATGATCCTCTCCATAGATTTGCAGACTACACTTGTTAAGCTTATGGGGCAGCAATTAACAGGGTCTGTAGAGGCACTGCCTTTGTGCAGATGTGCACAACTGGACCCTAACCAGGCTGTTGTGCACACTATGGAAATGTAAAGCAGTGATAGGACTAAAGCCCAGGATACTGACCACCACAGTGAAAGTACTGAAACACTACACTAGACAGTGCTACAGTGTTAGGTCAGTATGAACGGATGTTGACAATTGTGTGCAAAGTATCCCATGCAAAACCTGCAGGCACAGTATACTCCCTGTTTTGTTCACACAAAAAGCATTCAGACAGTAACTACACAACATGGCACAGAACACACAACCATAAAGATCCACCAATAGGGTGGCACAGTGGTGCAGCGGTTAACGTTGTCGCCTCACAGCAAGAGTGTAATATTCTCCCTGTGTTCACGGGGTTTCTCTCGGTACCCGGTTTCCTCCCACATTCCAAAAACATGCATCTGGAGCGTTTCTCCCCGGGCCTCCGCTGAAAACAGGCTCTGTGGAACCTAGTCGGACATTCCCGGTCAACAAATGTTAAATAAATAAAAATAAAATAAAAATAAAAAATAAACTGGAGGTATTTGTTGAAGGTCACACTCATCCACAAATGTGATGGGCTGCAGAGTTCAACATATGTAAAGCCCACACTGGGCATGTTCACACACTTAGATAAATGAGACATCTTTCACACAACATGCCATGGGAAGGCTGAACTGGGCATGCTCACACACTTGGTCCAAATGTTACCCCTAGCAAATGTGAAAACACACCAGAGGATGCTCATCCCCCTTTCTAGACACTGATCATGTAAGCACCCTATAAGTATATTGGAGAAAAGGATTCTCTCAGTAATCTGAATAGCGTGCTGTGCTAATGCATCCATCTGTAGTGTCATAACATAGTTAAGTAGGGGTTTGAATCCAGCAGGTGACAAGTGTGTGTGAAAGAAACATCCCTTTTGGCAACTGGGAAAACACACCACAGGATGATCATTCCACTTTCTAAACTCTGATGATGTCAGCACCCTATAAGTATATCAGGGGAAAGGAAATCCTCCAATAATGCGAATAGCACGCTGTGCTAATGCGTCCGTTTCTAGTGTCATAACATAGTTAGGTAGGGGTTTGAATCCCGCAGGTGGCAAGTGTGTGTGAAGGGGGGTAAGTGTGTATGATTGATATATCCCTTTTGGCAACTGGGAAAACACACTACAGGATGTACATACCCCTTTCTAAACGATATCACAATTATGTATGGCTTTTGATTACAGACATGCCATGTGTGTTGTGCACACACAGAATGCCCATGTGTGTGGGTTGTCCCTCACAATAATGCATGACATTGATTACACCGGTTATGGCAATGAACACATGATGTATGTGTGTGCCAAATACACATATGTACCTGTGACTTTCAATAGTTACCATGTGTGATGCCTGCCACATGTGAATACATGGTATTTGCACAGGGTAACATTATGACCGTGGTCTTCTGTGGAGATGCTGCATGTGGGATGTGCATATACAGTGTGAGATGTAGATGCTATCAGCCTAGTAGTGAGGGATGCACACCTGGTCTGGGGCATAAAGTCTACATGTTGTTGATGTACAGGAGCTGCATGTTCTCACCTGTTGTGGGAGTGGTAAGACAGTATTCCATAGCAATGCAGTGACTGCATGCTAAGAACCATTCAGCTAGGGTGTTGTAGCTACACTTATTCATTAGCATTCAGTAATTTGTCGGAATCCCTGGTGAGGGTCTGATGCCAACCAAGGTCAGGGGTCTACCAGCCTGTGTCACTTGCTCAGTGATCCCTTCCATGTTCCCTATCATGTATCCCAGTGAGCGACATCCCACATCAGCTGTGGTGGCATGGACAATGACTGAGTCATATGTGTCCATGCATCTGACTGACTTGTATGTTGTTGTTACAGTTTGGCCATATGTTTCCATCTCATACATGTGATGTACATCAATGGGTAGGGGATAGGGTTGACTGTGTACATGTGGCAGCTGTGACATTACTACATGACACACATATTCCACAACTGTACCATAGAGGTGACTGCCAACTGACCTTTGCACATGCTACCGGAGTATTGAGATTACATTGGTGATTGACAGCACATAGGGCCAATGGTGAAAAAGAGACATAGGTCCATAGGTTCTTACAGGGATATCTGCCCAGGGCATGTATCCACCTAGCCAGAATGTGTGTGCCTTTCAACATGCATTGTGAATCTGTCTTGCTATGCCCTTTTCCAAGGTTAGTATACTGTGCCTCTTTCTCACAGTGACACATAAGTGATACCCAGGGTAACCCTACAATGTCACATCCAGTCATTAATATCGCTCTTGAAGATAGTCACTGAGTCAGTCTGCCTAACCTCTATTGGGATAATAATCAGGAATGAAGGGAGCCTCTGAGTTGTGAATGTGCCCCTCCACCATGTCCTATGTATATCACTCCTGAGGTTCAAGTATTTCCAGCGTGTATCCTGGTGGGATCTGGATATTCTGAGATGCAGCATGGCCATTAAGTGAGGGTATGACCTGGCCTTCTATGTCAGGCACAGATTGCCTATGAAGAGGCAGTATGTCACTGAGTAGAGCTGCTGCTACTTTAACCAGTCAGTATGTGGCATCCCCTTGTTGAGGTACATATGTGGTAGCTCCAGTTGCTGCAGGTGTCTGGTAAGGTGCATGCCGACAGGTTCATCATAGTCAATTATGGGCATGATGAGGGATGAGTAAAGGGGCACAATGTCCTCCCCTGGCCTACATGTGGATCCCATGATGATGTGGCCCATATAACATGCTTACCTAACCACTTTGTCCATGTTGTTGTCAAATGGTAGAATGCTATCAACCTGCGTACCCCAAGGTCCATAATTCCTTGGTCTGCACTTACTGGATTAACACATATGTGGTGCGTTGTGGTCACTTAGTGTTTGACAAAGGGGATGACTATACTCTTTCTGTCATTCACGTTGAGGCCATGGCTGTGGCACAAGTCGTGTGTTTGCAAGAGTCCCTTTTGGAGGATGCGTGTGTTAGCTGGTGAGTTGATTAAGGTGTTCGGTCTGCAGTCACCTGCGACTTGCTGAGCCACAGTACTTCCATGTTGGCCTGTACCTATGACAAATATATAATGAACATGATAGCTCCTAGGGCTGTGCCTTGTGGGACACCACTTGTACCAGGCTGGAGGCTGACATGGCTCCAGCAATTCTACCATGTGTGTTCTGCCCTTGAGCCACTGTGCAATACCCATAGTGACATAGGGGTTAATATGTACACTGGTGAGCTTCTCTAGAATGCACAAGTGGGGTATTGTATCCAAGGCTTATGCAAGGTCCAGGTAGGCTGTGTGGACCTCCTACCCCTTGACAGTGGCCTTGGTGACTGTTTCCAAGAAATCAAACAGGTTTGATAGGCAGGATTTGCCATTGACAAAGCCAAACTGTGTATGGTGACATGTCTGTAGGTCCACAATATCTAGATATGTGAGGTTCATGATGATCCTTGCCATAGCTTTGCAGACAAAGCTAGTCAGACATATGGGGAGTAGTGTCCAGGATCCGTGACGGCACCACCTGAATGTTGAGGGACCACTGTTGCTGTATGCCACTCTCTGGCCACATATCGTGTATTAAGGCTGGGATTGAACAGTGGTGTTATGTCTGGGTGTAGCTCTTCTTGTGGTTCATGTAGGACACAGCCTGGGACACTGTCTGGTCCCATTGATGCAGTGTTTATTGCTTTGGGAAAGGCATCTCTTACCTGAGCATCTGTGATGTCAGGGGGGGAAGCACTGTGCTGCGAGACTTATTTGCCCTTTTGGTGTGGTGGGGAGAGAAGGCAGCATTGAACCTGTCCACTAGGATGATGGCAATGTCTGTGTGTTTTATATTTTGTGTGACATATTGGATTACCTCTGAGCATATCTGGGTAGTACCACCAAGGTTACTAACATAACTACAGGCAGCCTTGTGATTATCCTCAGTGGCTTGTGGAATCCTCTCTCAAAGATGGCCTTAGACAATCATATGGGTGCCTGTAGTTGTCTTCCAATACTCATCGGTGGTGCCTTCACATTTTGGGAGGTTGTTGTATCATGTAGTGGCGTCATCCTTCTATTGTATAGTGTGTTTATGGCTGGTGTCCGGCACCCAAGACATCTGCCTTTGGAGAATTGGGTCATGCTTTCATATGTGGCTTCATGATCCATGCATTCCTGAATGTGTCCACAGAATGCCTCTATACAGGTATCTGCAGTCTGGTCCATATTTTCAACAGGCCTTGGGCCTTTGAAGGTTTCCACATCATTTATGAGGGGTGTGCACTTGCTTGACATGAGCTGTTGACAGACGTGCCGCCTCCAGACAGAGCAAGGTGAGGGTCACAGTCAGCTACCTGTTGGGTGATAGAATGTGCCACATAACACAGGCACACAGGTCACTCCACAGCAAGTACAGCTATGAGGCAGACATTGTCCATGCTGGTGCAAACAACCTGAGATGTACCTCCCTGGACCACATGGAAAGAGACACAGAGGAGCTCTTACAGCACCCTCTCAAACTCAGGACTCCCACACAGCCTTCATGCTGACACAGGAGAGTTTAGATTACTCTGCAAACACCATCATACTGGGTGATGCCAGCTACCCAAACATAGACTGTGAACATTACACAAGCCACAATACCCAAGCTCTAAGGTTCCCATTGATCAGACATTCTTTGGCTATGGAACAGGTAACCAACCTTCCCACAAGAGGGGCAGATATACTAGAGCTGATCTTTACAAACATGAGTACAAACTGCTCACCACTGGGAGTATATCCCTCATTGTTGCAATCAAACCATATACTAATCACACTGGAGTTCTGGATCCCCCACATATGCAAACCTCCAACACATCGATGTGGGAAATGTCCCTATTAGCATGAGTGCAAACTGCTCACCACTGGGAGTATATCCCTCATTGTTGCAATCAAACCATATACTAATCACACTGGAGTTCTGGATCCCCCACATATGCAAACCTCCAACACATCGATGTGTGTGTGTGGGAAATGTCCCTATTAGCAACTGTGACAGTATCGTACAGGATGCAGATCCCCCTTTTGAAACACTGATGATGTCAGGACTGTATAACTATATCACCTGTAGTAAAGTCCTCCAGTAATTTGCATAGCGCGCTCTGCTAATGTGTCTTTCTTCAGTGTCATAACGTAGTTAGGTAGGGGTTTGAATCCTGCAAAGGGAATGTATGAGTGTGGTTTATGTGTGTGCACTATGCTGGGAGGGTTAACTGCCTTTTGCCAACTGGGAGAACACACTACAGGGTGCACATCCCTCCTCCTACACACAGATGATGTCAGCACCCTCTAAGTACAGCATTAGTAAAGGTTTCTCCAACTACT
Organism: Protopterus annectens; assembly: GCF_019279795.1. NCBI lineage: Eukaryota > Metazoa > Chordata > Ceratodontiformes > Protopteridae > Protopterus > Protopterus annectens. The sequence goes on from NC_056747.1 coordinate 1,134,281,429, forward strand.
GCAAATAGCACACTCTGCAAATGTGTCTGTTTCTACTGTCATTGCACAGTTAGGTATGGGTTTGAATCTTGCAAATGGAAAGTATGTGTTTTACTGTTGGTGGGGTTAGTGTGTGTGCACAATGAAGGGGTGGGATGTGGCTTTTGCCACATGGGGCTATGCACTGCAGGGTGGTCATTACCCTTAACAAGCAGTGATGTTGATAGCACCCTATACAAACAAAACTACAAAACAGAAGGTGGTGGTACTGATAACACATGTAAGGTAACACTTCTTCCAGTAATGTCCACAAAACGGAGTAGGATAATCAAACAATTCTTTTATTCTATACAGACAACATGACAACAGACAACTAACTGCCAGTACTCAGTATAGTGTTACATGCTACTGTAACATGCACATGTACCCGAATATACCTAGATAGTGTTCTGAAGCCTGAATGTGGCAAGTGTGTGGATGTGGGATGTGTCTGTGTGTGCATTTCCGTATGGGAAACATGTTTGATGTGGCAATCAGGGTATTACAGTACCTGATGCACATTACATCTTTCAACTGATGAGGTTGCCTGCACCCTGTGAGTACAGGTAGAGAAGGGGATGCCAGTAGTAAACAACATAGTGCACTTCTGAAATGTGTACCTGTCATGTATCAACAGCTACTCATGTAGGGTGATAAATAATGGGAATGGCAGGTGAGCGTGTGCATGTGTGTGGGTAGCAGGGTGTGTATAAATGCATGTGTGACAGAACAGATACATGTAGCTGAATCTACATAACAGCACAAGATGCGCATTGCCATAGTCAATGTTAGCATGTGATGGTGTGCAGCTGGTACACTTTGTTAAGTAGTATGGGTGCAGATAACAATTGAGGACATTCATACAGTTACTGCAGCAGGACTGCTGGGATATACACACAATTATACTGCAACAGTCAACAGTTACCAACATGTTACTACTTATACACATCTATGTAGTCACCCTGTGCATCAGCAACGTGTTTACCTTTACCTGCACCGATGTTGTAGTATGCAGGAGGTGGCACAGTGTCATCGTATGCACAGGGTGTGGGTTAGGTATGCCCAAGCCGGCCACTGGTAACACCAATTGACATGTGTGTGCATGTGTGTTTGTGAGGGGCAGCAGTACAGGGTGGACCGTTGTTGGTGCAGTGTGTGTGTATGTGTTTGCCCTAGGTGTTAGGTTTCTGCATGTGTGTAAGCACGCACACAGTCCCACATAATGACTGCCATGTACAGGGTTTTGTGGACAGCCACAGACTGCACCTGTCAGGTCATCCAGATCAGTGTCTGTGGGCACGGACACGGTACCTGTGCCTGGCAGGGTGCTACGGGACGTATCCGGTACTAACCCAGACTGGGTACTGTCATCGGAAGCAGGGGTGTGTTGACTGGACACAGTTCCCTGTTGGGACTGTCCAGAGCCATGTGCACGTGGTCTCCTGGGGCATCTGGATGACAGCACAGACCCAGCATTGCTGGGGCTGGTGCTGGCACTTGAGGCGCGAGTGGGCCTGTTGTCGTCCGCGGCCACTGCCAGCTGGTGCTCTTGCTGGCATATGGCCACGTCGACGTCGCAAACGCACACCATCGCCCTGGCCCATGGACATCTGGTTGTGGAGCAGCTGTTCTATGCCCCCACAATGTCTGTCAACGACATCTGTGAAGTTACGGATAGCATTCGCAACATCACGCATGCCGTCTGTCATGGCTATGCGACATGCTCTCAGCTCCCTCAGACCCTGTCTGGTGTACCTTTCCATACGTGCCTGTGCCTGCATGACATTTCTAAACATAGTGGAGGTTGACATACCTCCTTGGGCACGTCGGCCAGAGGCAGTACAGCCACGGATGCCCCCATGAGAACCCATGGGCAACTGCCTGCGTGGTACCATTGGAAGCCCCTGCTCATGGCTGCCTTGTGGGGATGCATGTACCACAGGTACCACATTACCCTGATCTATGCCCACTGCTGACTGTCCATCACCTAGGGACAATGGTGACAAAGGATGTAACGGCAGGATGACTGTGCGCATTGACGGGGTTGAAAGCCGTGTACTGTCAATTGGCTGACCAATGGCGGACCCAGACACACCTTCCTGCACCATTACAGACATTTCATCATCATCAGTACCTGGGGCACAAGATTCAGGTTCCCTGCTGCAGGTCACCAGAGCAGCACCAGAACCTACGGGAGGAAAACAGGGAACACAGATTACAGTCTCAATACATATTTGACAGAGATGCACTTCAATACTAATGCACACATTCAGAAATGGACACATGCACTCATGGACACTAACACACATGCACACTTGGGCACAGGCACACTTGCACACATGCACACCCCACAGTAAACACACACATCAGTACCGTGTTACACTACTCAATTTACTACCTGTCAATTACAGTTATTGTGAACACAGTCACCAGCATGTCTACTACAGAGTTACACTACTCTTCCTAGTTTTATAAATTGTTTTACAGATACTGTTAAAAGACTCACCAGCATGTATGGCCTGCCTCGTTGCTACATGGGAGGGACCTGGAAGTGTGAAGAGAGTAATGTCAGTGGGCACATGTGTGCCATTTGTTTTGCACATGATACAGTACAGTAGTACACTAGTTCCCTTATACACATCAGCTGCACATCATGTCTGTATATATATCATGATGACAGATACATACCACATGCACACCTTATGCGTGCATGAAGTAACAGCGTACAGAACAGTCATATGTACATACCAGGAGTTAACTCTAATCTCACCCTTACCTCTCTTCAAATGTCAACTCAAACTGTACTTCCAAAACCACTGGCTTTGTTCTTCTTGGAGTCCAGGCTAACGTCCCTCTCCCTACCCTCTCTTCACCTTTAACCCCTCATTGTGCATAGAAACTAGCTTCTACCCTGTTTCTTTCACCTTGATGTCCTTCTATGCTCTGACCTACTTCTCCCATCCCTCCCACCTCCTCTTGACTGTCTTCCTTCTTTTCCTCACTTCCCTTCTTGACTCCTGCCTCTTCCATATCATTGTATCTGTCATACTCCTTCTACTTCTCTACCCTTCTGAGCCCTAACTATTATGTATATGGCTTTTGCCTTATTGCATAACCATTATGCTTTAGGTAGGATTGCTTTGAAACCAACGGTACATTGTGTATGACTCTAAACTGTTTGACTTCCTTACATGTATGTTGATTTAATTAACAGGCTGGTGTACAATTCTATTATGTTGGCTGTCTGTATTAACAACTTGTCTGTCTGCCTTTATTACGTTATGTGTGGAGCTTTTCTCCACAGGCCTCTACTGAAAATGAACTTATATCCAGCTAGACTATCTGGGTCAACAAATGTAAAAGTAATAACAATAAATGAGTATGGCATCTTACCTGCACGCTCGCTGTCTTGCTGCTGTGTGGATCCAACCTCCATCAGGATGCATGATTGTTGCTGTTGTTCTGGGGCTGGATCCACAACACTTAGCAGTAGCCCCTCCTGTCTGGTGAAGGGGATGTGTGGCCACCCCACCTGTGGCAACCTGTTGCCTGCGGATATCTGCAGCACGCTGGTGGACATTTCTTATCAAATCACTGCAGTGATGTCTCACCTGCTCATATGTCCTATCATGCATGCCAACATCATTTATCCTGCTAACGAGGTTTTGCCACAGTGCAGACCTCTCCTGCTGATTCTGGGTGGTGCGTGAGAACAGGATGGCATAGTCATGCACCAGGCTCTGGTGGATCACTTCATCCTCTGCAGCAGAGTAGGCAGGATTCCTTTTTGGTGCCATGTCTATCTGGAAAGGTACACAAACAGGTTATCAGCATAGTATCTCAACAATACATGGTACACATTCTATACAGGGAGTGTTAACTTCTACTTATTACTGCTTGGTTAAAACCTGATTACAGTGTAGCTATCATTCTATGTCATTTGTACTAAGTACTTGGCCTTCAGACCGGTTGTTTTACATTAGGGAGGTTGGTGGCAAGCACTGTGGTGGCAGGACACATATCTTTCATCCATTGAAGTTGGGAACTGCTGATTGTGGGCCCAGTGTACAAGTGTATTACTTCTGGTATGGGCAGTTGGCCTTCAGGCCAGTTATTTAACATTAACGAGGTTTGTGGTCTGCACTCGTGTGTGACAATAGGCTGTACTCTGCCATTCATAGCTGGGGACATCTGGTTTCAGGTTTATAGTGCCTGCATATCTGAGCTGTATCTTACTGACATTGCTACACCTTGTTTGTTGTAGCAAACACTACATCCAGGCCTCCTGGATCTACCTTTGTTTATATGCTTGTTATCTGTTAGCTTGTTATTTCAGTGGTATGCTACTTCCACATAGTACACATCTTCTCAACACATCTGTGGCTCACTACTGATATCTGCATTGCTTACTGTACGTACTTCCATGTTACACATGACAACAAGTGACTGCTTGTCATTGTTGCATTTACTTAATTGTGACACATTGCACTTAGGTTACCTGGCATTTGCTCACTGACACTTTTATATCAGTCAGCAGTTGTAGGTAATGTCAGTACACCCTCACTCCCCACTGGACCTTGTTTTCAATCATTAGTGATTACAGAGTTCACAATAGTATTCTAGCATGTCCAGAGGTCAGTTGTCAGTTCCCTCTCCAGTCCAGCTGGTGAGTGTGGTACTCCAGAGACAATGTTAGAACAGATGCATGTACACAGACAACCCCCTCCTCCTAACAACAAATTCAAACTCATGTGAGTGATGCAACCATATACCAGACTGGAGGCTAGGCTCTGTCTACTCAATACCGCCATAACCAGTCAGGTGGCAAAGGGGATCACTCACTACACTTTCAGTCTCACGTAGACCTACCACAACAGCGGACCTAACACATGATCACACATGATCATACTTGTAGGCTCAGACCACAGCTCTGCCTATGCAGCAGAGACCTCCTAAGCAGACATCCAGGCAACCACTACCACATAAACGAACATGTGCAACACATATCACACACAGCCAATGTGCTGAACACTCACAGCCATTAACAGTTAACAACACACCTCATACACCTGTACTAGGTGCCTCTATCATCAGGCACACTCACATCACGTTCACCAGGCTTAACAAGGTGAGGGTCACGGTGTGCAGCCTGTCAGGCACTATGACCTGCCACATAACACAAACACTCAGGTAACCCCAAGGCAGGTACAGGTATGACTCAGTCAATGTCCATGCTGCTGTGAATGGCCTGACACATTCCTCCCTGGACTACATGACATGAGACATTACAGAGCTCTCTGAGCACGTAGCCGAGACAGTTTGACCCTGACCTTGAGTAGCATCCTACCCTCACCTAGAACGATGCCACAATATCAAGGCACGATGATCCCTTCCAACAATTGACTGACATACTGGTGTCATTCACAGGTGTGCCAATGCCTGCCATCTTGGGGTGGTATGCTTTGCTAGGGACAGCTTGCACCTGTCACCACAGTCCTATTGACATTTGGCGGAGCCTCCTGCTACACCCATAGTGCCTGTAATAGGCAAGGCTCATAAGGCAAACCCACATCCATTTGTATCACAAAGGATGAGGAAGTAAGAGTGATGCTACTCAACACTGGACGTCTAGACCCAAGGATGCACGCACTCAAAACCCTACCTAGCATTCTGGACATCGATATCTGTGCAGTAACATGAACCTGTTTCAGGTTTCACAGGAGCACACCAGTACTACCACGTTATAGCTGTTGCCATTCTTGTCGGCCCCTCTTGGTTAGGAATATGCCCCTCCAGCATGTCCATGTATGTTCTATTCAGTCGCTTACCGCTTGCTCAGAGGTGACCTTTGCCTAACATACAAGGCCATGTCAAACCCAGATTTGATGAATATGCTTCACCTCAAAAAATCTAGATCCATCAGTGCCACAAGGGCGGGAGACTTAAACCTCGACACGGCTATTAATAGGACGTGCTGGAGGGATAGATTCATCACCCAAAGACTCCCTATGCTGTGGAACAAAATCCCAGTATATGTGAGGCAGAGCACCTCGCTGGCCTTGTTCAAGAGAAATCTTGACCAATGGATGGGAGATCGCAGATATACCCCAGGGATTACCTCAGTGTCACTGCTCGACAGAGGCACAGCAAAATAATGGGTATAGTTCCCCATACTAAAGGGGTGGCGTAAGCCACAAAACGATGGGCTAGGCTTGTAAATGCCCTCAGGCAGATAGCCTAGTATGAACCTATGAACATGTGTGTACTGCTATAGTACTTCTGCCATATGTTGCATGTGTGTGTGTTGTGGGGGATGCACAGGTAATGGCCAGATACTTCTGCACAGGTGACACGTCTGACACATTCTAGGTGTTCATCCATACATACTGGATGTGTGCTGCCATCCAACCCTGTGATGTGGACACACATTACTCAGCCTGGATATACATATCCGAACAACACCACAAGCACAGTACACTACCTTGCTATGTATGCATGTAATTACACAGTTATTCAGTAGTTATGACAGTGATGCTATCCATGCAGCCCACTGGGCCAGTGGAAGCCACAACACACACCGCCAGCACCTTTGCATATGCTTACCACAGACATCCCACATACTTCATGTACTGTGCACACAGATATCTAACCCAGAACAACTGCACACCACTTATTAATCCTGTCCAGTGGACTACAGATACAGGCATATTGTATAACAATAGTAGGAGGCTACTGCAGCACAGGGCAGATTCACATGACGGGAAGGCATCTGTTGTCTGCAGTGTTAAGATGCTTCACATTCACCAAATGCACAGATATTGGCAACATTGTTGCAGACAGTTTAGGTGCAGGTACCCCCCCCCCCATTGTCCTACACATGTGTTATTAGTTATCCCAGATGACTGTAACCTCCATATCCTTTCACATGTCCAGGTGAGAGCCACCCTCATCATTGCAGAACACATATCATCACTGTTACGAAATGGTATCCATGGATGTGTGCTACATTCACCCCTGGAGGACATAGCACCACATGACAGACTGATATTAATCCCTGACCATACTACAGGATATGTACCTGAACAGTGCCATACATACACAGTGGTCCCACACCAATGAGGAGGAACCTCTACTGACCCTGGGAACTACTGCATCATATGCACAACTGGCCTTGTGTTCTAAGCTATGGAAGTGTTAGTTATGGCCCACATGTACAACAATATTACATATGTTTATATTTCATGACTATGTACACACAACCTATCTCATGGACATACCTATAGATAGTGAACTATGATACATTTGGAGGTGTCACAGTATACACAGGATTAACCTGCTACTTTGCATTATCTGTGTTTGTGGCAGCTGTTGCTGTGCCAGTGGTGCTGCTTGCTGCTTGCTCCTTGCTGCTTGCTGCTTGCTGCTGCTTTTGCTGCTGGCAGTCCTAATATTTGTTTGGTTGTTTTCTCTGTCTCTCTCTCTCTCTCTTTCTCCGTAGTGTTTGTGCAATGAATGTATTGCGTGAGTGTAGTGTGGGTACTCAATGCTTTTGTAGGTATCTGCATAGGTCCATGTGATGGCCTCTGCACCAATTGTAAGGCAGCATTTGCTAATTGCATGCAGCTGGGTGTGTACTGATTGCATGTCTCACTGTGATTTCAGGACACTGCTATAAAAGGGTATGTGAGATAGGCGTTGCCCTTTCAGATTGTAGGGCGTGGACCATGCTGGTATGCTGTTGACAGTGTTTTGTGAGTGTGAAGGTTAGTACATCTCCCATGCTTCATGCTGTGTTGTAGATTCAGGTTGCTGCATTTATCTTGCCTGTAGTGAGTGTGTATGCATACTGACACCTACAACTATATGTCATATGTATTGCTATATAAATATATATATATCTGTGTACATATACATACTTTCATATATGTACATTAGCTGACATTATTGGGTACAAGCTAACAATTAGCAGGGCTGTTTCTGTTAACACTACACTAGTATGGGAATCCAGTAATTGGGACTATAAAAGTCTGCATGACATGCTTTGGGTAGTACACATACTATATTGCCTTTATCTTCATTCCTACTATTACATGTTCCACTTATTTAGCACTATATTCCTGTATGAGAGTCATGGCTTAGTGGTAGGTCATACAGACTAGTGTTACAATGGTCTTGTGGTAGGGCCTACTAGTATGCTCATATTCTGCTTTTGAGTTGAGTATAGGGCCTATCAATCAAAGTGCTGGAGGCACCTTTAAGCAGTTAAAGGGGTTAGTAGGTCTCACAGGAGCCAGGCTGTGTTGCAGATTCTGGTTGCTGCATATATCTTCACTGTTTCCTGTAGTGAGTGTGTATGGCTACTGAGACCTACAACTATATTTCATATGTATTAATATATATTTATATATATGTATGTGTAGATATACATACCTTCACATATGTACATTACCTTACGTTACTATGTACAAGCTAACAGGTAGCAGGGCTGTTTCTGTTCACACTGAACTAGTATGGGAATCCAGTAATTTGGCCATTTAAACTCTACCTGACATGCTTTGGATAGTACATCTCCTATATTGCCTTTATACTGATTCCTACTATTACATGTTATATTTATTTTAGCACTGTGTTCTTGTAAAGCAGGCATGGCTTAGTGGTAGGTCATACAGACTAATGTTACCAAGGTCCTGGGTTCGAGACTGACAGTGGGAATTTTTTTTTCTTTGCAAACTTTCAAACTGAGTACAGGACCTGTCAATCAAAGTGCTGAGGCCACCTTTAAGCAGTTAGAAGGGTAAGTAGGTCACACAGGGGTCAGGCTGTGTTGCAGATTCAGGTTGCTGCAATTATGTTCACTGTTTCCTGTAGTGAGTGTGTATGGCTACTGAGACCTCTACTGAGACCTACAACTATATTTCATATGTATTAATATATATTTATATATATGTATGTGTAGATATACATACCTTCACATATGTACATTACCTTACGTTATTATGTACAAGCTAACAGGTAGCAGGGCTGTTTCTGTTCACACTGAACTAGTATGGGAATGCAGTAATTTGGCCATTTAAAGTCTACCTGACATGCTTTGGATAGTACATCTCCTATATTGCCTTTATACTGATTCCTACTATTACATGTTATATTTATTTTAGCACTGTGTTCTTGTAAAGCAGGCATGGCTTAGTGGTAGGTCATATAGATTAATGTTACCAAAGTCCTGGGTTTGAGACTGACAGTGGGTATTTATTTTTCTTTCCAGTCTTTCAAAATGAGTACAGGACTTGTCAATCAAAGTGCCATAAAGGCACTTTTAAGCACTTAAAACCAGGTCTGCGCTCGTTTGCGCAGAGCTCACGTGACAAGACTGGCGGTGAGCTCCGCTAACACAAGCGCACACCCGCGCTAATTTCTTTGAAAGAAAAGAAAAAGGGGTGACAGGAAAGTGGTGAAAAAGGGGTCACAAAGAGGGTAAGACAGTAGGGAAACAAGCGTGGGATTTGCAGGAGGGATGTAGGTAAGGCCCATAGATGCCCATGTCTTTGGCAGCAACAGCTGTGCATTTCCATGTATTTTGGTGAGAAATTGGAAACCTTTCACCCCTGAGAGAGGTGTCAGGACAACATTAATATTTGTTGTAGAGCCAATTGTAATTAACGGTTTCAATGTCAAGCAGACATGTGTGCGACATGGACAGCTATGTATGGGGCGTAATTTTTTTGTGGGTACAGAGTGCCCTTTTTTTTTTTTTTCAGGTGAGAGTGGTATGTCAGGTGAAGGAAGTCGGTATAGCTGGGGAGGTAGGTTGGGTAGGTTAACAGACAAGACAGACAAGATGCATACAGGGGCGGTGTATGACACACGTGGGGTGTTACACAATTGACGGGGACGGAGGTTGGGATTTCCAAGATGCATGAGCCCACAGATGGCAACAGTGGAACTGATATCCCCACCCATAGGCAGTTGCCACTGTTCTTTCACAGCCCAGGATGGGGCTGTGCTGGGGGCTGTGTAGGCGGGGCAATGGCCGGGGCTGTTAGCTGTGCCACACGAGCCTCAAGCTGGCGTAGGGGCCCAAGAACAGTGTCTTGGATCTCCCTTTGCACCACAGACCGGACACCGCGGAGGGTGAGTGGACGAACCCCTCCAGCCACACTTGCAGAGGGGGGACGGGCCCCATCCCCTGCAGCGCTTCCACCCGAAGGTGGCACAGGGCCACCGGAGGGGGGTCCGGCCTGGGCACTAGTGCCAGGTGCAGTCACCAGCTGAGGTGGGAGAGGTGGGTCCGCTGGGACCTGCCTTCCCAAGCGTTCTAGGTTTGTGAGTAGTTATGTTAGTTTGGGTTAGTGGCATTGTATTCCATTCAGATTAGTTGTAACAGCATGCATTGTTATTCCCATCAAACAAACACCCAGATATTAACACCATTGAACAAGGGGCATATCAATATCACATGCATTATTTGAACAGAAATACACAGTCAAACAACATGCAGGGTTGATTAATGGCAACAGGCCATCAGATTTGCAGGTATGAACAGGGCACATGCACGAACAGACATGCATATATTTTTGAAACGGACAAATGTCCATGATTAATGAAATGTTCACATACCATTATTTAGTGGGTGTTGTTATATGGAATTATAGGGTTGGGCGGAGATAGAAAGTGATGACACATTCATATGTTACACATTGATTTACATTTGTAATAGGTACACAATTAAGTTGAGGCTGATGTTTCAAAATAAATTTTATTTGACTGTCAAGCTACACCTGTTACAAATACATCACTATCCTACTTATTTTGAATTTGATCAGATACATCATCCTGCTACACTTTGATGACAGGACAGGAGACAACTATGGCTGTTTAGTCTGTCAGATAATCATTCATTCTATCTGCAAATTGTTTACTGTGATCACCATATACAGCATTTGGCCTAGACATTCCAGATTCTGACACACTGAAATGCATTTGGGATATTAAGTTGTACTTCCCACATGCATTTAGTTCTGTAGAAACACACTGGGGCTAATATATTCAGGGGTTATTACTACTTTATTTATTCATACATGACCCTTTCTGTCACTCTCACACATCCTGCAACTTCACAGTTCAGGTTGCTACTTCTAGGCTTTGTTCACATGTTAGACTAGTGGTGATTCAAACACTTTCCAACAGCCTCACTTCTGTCATGATTCAGCATTTCAACAGGGGATATATCTCACATGTGACTACCTCAGATTCTGAAGCTGTACTCTTGAGACTACTGCAGGTTACACTATATTTAATTAATGGTGGGACATCTGTATTACAGCACTGTTTAATTCTATCAATTATATTTGCAGTTACACTTGCATACTGATGAACTTGTTGCAGCCATACCTGCAGACTTTCAAATCTTGCTTGCACATTATATTACTTTTAATCAATACACTGCAGTGTTCTGATACATGCTACAGTATAATATTTATTTACAATACTGGGTGGGGTTACTAACCTGCATGGTGGCGCATCCGCACCAGCCTACGGGCATGCATCTCGCGATTCATAGAGCGGACACCTGCAGCTGTAATATGAAAGAAGTAATATTGGACTACACATCTCCATGGTATCAGCTAGCTGAAATCCTTACATACATAAGTAAAATGTAACTTACTCAGTAGTGGGGCGTTGGGCATATCCCGGGCCTCCTGGATCCATTCGGTCAACTGGTCTTGCTTGCATCGCTTCAGGTCCGCATGGTGGTGACGGACCTGCTCACCAGTGCGTGGAATGCCAGTAGCACTGGTCAGATCACGAGCCAACTGCTCCCATGCCTCTGCCCTATATGCTCCCCATGAGACCTGGCCCTGCATGAGTTGGGCCTCGTGATGATGGACAAGGAGCCAGACCATGTATCTGGACTCCTCAACGCCCCAACTCTGTGCTCGAAAGCAACGTCCCTCACCTACTCCACTCATTCTGACTGCAGCTGTGTTCTACAATCGTTTCTGCTGTGTATTCCCGCCTATGGGGCTTATATATGCCGCTTTTCCCACACATTTCTCTGATTGACCATTTTGGAATTGTATCTACTTTACTGAAAATGCTTTCTCATGCTCCATTCTGGATTTTATCCCATATATATGCTATTTCGGCATTTCATGGTATTGCTGTCATGGCTTAGTGGTGAAGTACCTTGACTCTAGTGCATAGTATCCTGGGTTCAACTCTGGCAATTGACTTTTGATTTTCCTGACAGAAATGAGTTGAGGACCTGTCAATCAAACATGCCAAAAGCACTTTTAAGCACTTAAAACCAGGTCTGCGCTCGTTTGCGCGGAGGTAACGCATGCGCACTGGCAGTTAGCTTGTGGGAGCGGCGCAAACGGTGTGCGCTGGGATAAACCTTAATTGGCTAGTGACACACATGTTCAGCTAAGCACAGCTAGTTGCAAACGGTTTCAGCCTATTAAACCGGTGCTTAGCAACGGGCTTGCAGTTTGCAGTTTTTTAAACACTACTCAGCTACGGGCACTCCGTCTCACAGCAGCTTAGCTATTAGTACATTTCTGACTATTTTTATTATTGTGTTACTTCAGAATATATGCTCCATTTCATTCCATTTTACAAAAGGGAATACATTTACATTTTTACAATACTGTCAGGGGGCTTTTTAGTGCTTATTTACAAAAAAAAAAAAAAAAAGGTTGTTGTGGGGGCTCGAACCCTGCCTGCCTACTCTTAGGCTGGCAACTCTACCGCTAAGCTATTACTTCTTGGCTTACTTTGCATATTTAGTTCTTATATCCATTTCCACTGATTGCTAACTGTGATTGTGCTAGTAGCACACCCAGCTACAAGCACACAGTAGCAAACATTTACGGGGTTTAAAAAAAAAAAAAGGTTTTAATTTAATTTTATAACATCTCTTCACTTTATACACTGATGGTCTATCGGGGCATGTGTTGTGTAGTGTGTTTATTCACATTTTCATGGCCTCTCTCGTGGCTGTTTACTTTCAGCCATTCTAGTCTTCCGGGGGCGTGTTCGCTTGCAGGGCTTAGCCTACAGACACGCCCCCTACTCTCTTACACGGACCGTGTAAGAGTTACTAGTGTGATTCAGCATGCCTCATGCACCTCATGCATATGCATGACATGCTGACATCACACAGTTTAACTGCAGCCTCCGTGTAAGAGTTATAACTCTTACACGGAGGCTTCCTGAATTTGGCCCTGTATCTTTCAAATCTACCTTTTATATCTGAGGTGTTCTTTAGTCTGTATGTAGATGACTTGAAATTGGGTAAACTAATTCCATGTGTTACACATAGAGCCTGTCTGTAAAAGAACTTTACTAAATTGAAAACTTGAACACAGGAGAATAATATGCTGATAAATACATAAAAAATAAGGCTATGAGATTTGGGAGATGTAAACTGCAAGATGAATATTTAATGCAGCTCAAATAGATCGAAATTGTAGATTCATTGAAGGACCTGAGTATATGAAAATAAAAAGCAAGGAGCACAAGTACCCGAAGAGAAGACTCACTTTATTTGATACAGATTAACCGCTTTTGTCCAAAAGTAATAAGGGCTTCTTCAGAATAAAATTTAATAAGAATACACTGTATTTATACACAAACCCCACCCCCTTTTTTACGTGACCAATTAACTTGTTAAATCCCTCAAAACACTTGACTAAAAACAAGAATACATTAAAACAAACTATTGATCAGGATAATTTTAAAAAGGTAGGTGACAAACCCATGATAATATATAAAAAAGACACTTGTTTTAAAACACTCATTGAAAGACCTTTCTGGAAAAAAGGAGAAGGTGGGATGGTTAGGTGTGGACACTGTGGACAGTGTAAACACATCTTGGAGGGGGCCAGTGTAACTTTGGGCAAGTCCAGGACTATAAAACTTCCCATGAATATTATTGTGATAACAAGGGTATTGCTTACATCGCAAAGTGTCAGGTATGTGAGGGATTCCATATTGGTAAGACCATAAGAAGTTTAAGGGAAAGGATTTATCAGCATCAACATAGTATTAGGGAAGAAGATGAAAAGAATGCTTTATTTAAGCACATCAATAACAATTCATCCTATTATTTTAAATTCACCATTATTGATCATGTGGACTTGGGACCTAGGGGTGGACCTTCAGATTTGGTTTTGGAGGTTAAGGAAATGAAGTGGCAGTTAAAGTGCCAGGCCACAGTGTTCCCTGGTCTCAATGATACAATTTCCATCAGCAGTGCCCTAAAACTGAAGGCTAGGTTTATGTTATAAAAATAAAAATAAAATAAAATATGGCTTTTTGTTAACAGTATATTGCCTAGCTCTGAACAGATGCTTTTGTATAGATTTGTGTGGCACAGTTAGGTTTGACTGGTACAAAATAATACTGGCATTTTTTTAAGCTTATTTTAATGTAGTCTTGTTTTTAATCAAATATTTTCGAGGGATTTAACAAGTTAATTGGTCACATATAAAAATGGGGGGGGGGGGTTTGTGTATAAATATGGTGTATTCAGTATAAATTTTATTCTGAAGAAGCCCTTATTACTTTTGGACAAAAGCACTTAATCTGTATCAAATAAAGCGAGTCTTCGCTTTGGATACTTGTGTCCTTTGTTTTTAATTTCCTTAGTTTGTCACGTGCCCATGGTTTAATAGACCTGGGTATATGAGTAGATACAGCTTTGTTTTTTTCTACTCATATCAATCAATTGGTTAATGATAGCTATAGAACAATGGGTTGCATAAAAAGATTTATAAAGTCCAGGATATCAGAAATGATGAAGTCATTGTTTGTTAATTACACTGGACAGAAACTTGAGTACGGAATAACAGAATGGAAACCATATAAGAAAACAAGCATGATTAAACTGGAAAGAGTGCAGCGGAAATATACCAAAGGCATTCATGGATGTTAAAATTTAGGTTATTATGAAAGACCAATAATATCTGAAGTTGTAC
>NC_056747.1:1134296927-1134315479 GCF_019279795.1 Protopterus annectens
TACCTGGATGTCACTAGGACAACTTATCACCCTCTTTTTGCAGCCAAACTATTTTACATAAGGGTTTGTAAATATATCTATAATCTGTTAAATCTGAGAATAAATTTTAGAATATACACACTGTTTTTATCAATTTGTACTCAAAAAATCTTTGTCCTTGTGAATGAGATCATTTGTACTGACATGAATGAAAACCGATCTGCATTTCTTACATTAAAGCACTCTAAGGCCTGCCAAACATCCTCTATTTTTGTACCTAGATAGCATAACACTTTTCAATGTTCATTATCTTCTCTGCAAATATGTGTCAGTTTCTCTAATAAATGAAACTCCAATTAAAAGAATATCTTTTCTGTCCAGATCTGAAGAATCTTCAACTTCTAATTCAGCAATATCTGCTCTATCGTTTGTTACAGTTAAATGATCTTCGTCACCATTAGCGTTTTTAATCCTTCTGTTTCCACGCAGTGGTGCAGCAGTTAGCATTGTCAGCTCACAACAAGAGGTTTTCCGGTTCGATTCTTGGCTGGAGTGCCTTCTGTGTGGAGTCTGCATGTCCTCCCCGCAGTCAAATGAACTTTAAAGACATGCAGGTAGGTGCATGCATGAGTGGGTGTGCCTTCTTTGAAGGTTGGGCTCCGGGCTAGCAACTCGGCACCGTAAAAATTCACTGCCAATCATTAGTCGACCGGAGTTCCACTGTGGCAACCCCTAACCAGGAAAAGCTGAAAGACATTGTTTCCATTGTTTATTACATTTGCAAGCATGCACATTTCACCCAGCTGGCTTTGTACATCCACAGCTTGAGCCATGTTGTCAACATCTGTCTTTCTCCTCTTTTTTCTTTAGTCCTTCGACATTCAGTTTTGATTTCTTTGGTTTCACATGCCCCTTGCCTCTTTTTTCTACATGCTGTTTTGTAAAAATTATGTCTTTTTCCATAGACTGAAGGTTTTCTGATAGAAAAATATTACCATTCACTGTAATCTATGTGTTATATAACAAGGCAGTCTATTTTTAGTATGTACTCTCTTTGCTTTATAGAAATCTAAATGTTTATTTTTCTTCTTGGTTATTTGCTGTGAATTTCTTCCTTTCTTATTTCCCCCCTTCTATATGCTTCAAATCCACAGATTGCTGAATACTTCTATCCAGAGTTCCAAAGTTTTCAGTGGCATTCTCTTGTTTCATAGGGATTGAGTGATCTTTATAGACAACAAATACATCCTTTCCTAACTGTGCACTATTTGCCCTTTGCCTAACATTATTTCATCAGTCCAGTCATTAATATATGTAGTAACAGTTCTCTGAGCCGTGACAATTGCACAAGTGCAGCTGTCATCAGTAAGTCTAGATTTACTAATAATAATAGTAAGCAAATCATCCAACCTTTGACATGAGGAACACACATCATCAGTGTTATCAGGTGTTATTTTAAAATATACATATTAGCATTTATTACAAGATATCTGTGCTTTAGCAAATCGTTAATGGCACACTCATTTAAGGAATCTATATTCAGCTCCAAATTAATAAAAAATGGTAAAAGAAAAGAAAAATCAGTTACCACAGAATTCAAAGAGAACTTAAATCAATTTCTAAGACAAAAAAAATCACACAAACAATATATAACAAAATATTACCTAAATATTAAATTAAGTACAGTAAAGTTTTTGCTCTGACTGTAAAAATTGTGAAAGTCACACACAAGCTGGAATTCCTTTACATCACATGCGAAAGTGAGCAGTAGCTTTTGCTCAGTATCTCTCACAGTTGCACCTGTTCTTAATAGTGAAGTTCAATAAATCACATACTAAGTCAGGATTATAGAAAGGATCTGAATTGTCCTGTCTGCAGTCTGAGTGAACTTAAAACTAACTAGGCCCCTTGGGATGGCTAGAGTTTGCCAGTCTGAAACCTATTCCTTTCTAACAGCTAACAGAAAAACATTAAAGGTAAAACAACAAAATATAAATCAAAGTATATCTTCTTGTCTATGAACTATCCCTTAGTATCTATAAACAATGAAAAACAGTTTGTAAAAAAATAAAATACAAATTCAAATAAAAAACGTTTCTTACCAAACCTACTGCACAGTCAATCACAGGATTGTTTAGATAAGCTCTGGATCTACTGTTTCTCCACAAACCAAACATGCCACCAATACTAGAACAAGTGACCTAAAACTTAACCAACAGATAAATAAAATGCAGTGCAGGTACAGTTGTATAGCCCAGTACCTCCCAAACCTCTGGAATAAACTTCCAATGTGTGTAAACTAGTAAAGCTCACTAACGTCCTTTAAACGTAACACAGATGATTGATTGGGCATTTACAAATTTACTCCAGGACTGACTAGTATGGCTTCCTGGAGATGGGAGATGTCTGAGGGAGGGTATTGACAAAGCATTAATGGTTAGAAGACTCAGTGGCCTTGGAATATCTATGAATCTAATTCACAACAAAATAACACTGCATATCTATCATGCATAATCGTATAGTGAAAATATCAATAACAAATTTCTCTCAAAGCGCTCAACCTTGGATGTATTAAAGAAGATTTTATTGATCCAGTGTGGTTTTGTCATCCTGTGGAGTCCGTGACAGTTTGCGTTCATGTTGCTGTGGTTTTTGTGTGCTTTTTGTTGACTAAACGCTTCATTTTTCAGTAGTTATGCAAAATCATATAGTGAAAATGTCAATAACAAATTTCTTTAACCGATCTTTATTTATTTATTTTTATTTTACATTTGTTGACCGGGCTAGTCCAGCTGGATAATTTCCATTTTCAGTGGAGGCCCGGGGAGAAAAGCTCAACAGATTAAAACAAGGTTATAGAAATTGAAAATTTACAATAAGTTCCTGAGACATAGACATTGAGTTACCATGCATACTTAATAGTCTAGATCAAGAAATAGAAAACATATAGTGCTATCTACGTATTGAGAAAGGCATTAATTCTTTTTAAAACTACACTCCCTTCGGGTCATTTCATACATATTAGTGTATATACAATTTTTTTTTTTTTTTTTTGAGAACAGTAGAAACTGTACAGTCATTAGGTCGTTTGTGATCACAGAAAAAGATTGCAGTTTTGAAATAAGGAAGTATGGTAGTAGAAGGTAGAAGGTTGATTAGTCTGGATTGGTACAAGAGCAGAGCCAGAAGTTGTTAAGATGTACAAGAAGTTGTTTTTTAAAAAGATCAAAGGAGCCTATAGAGGTAATGTGTGAGGGGAGGTTATTCCATATTTTGCCTACTGAGTTGGAAAAAAGGCAGTTACCTGCAGAATTAGTAATTCGAGTTGTGTTGACTTGAAGCTTTTCAGCAGAGCGTAGTTGTTTTAAGTTATTATAGGGGATCAAGAGGTTACTAAGAGCAGGTGTTTTAGATGGTTGATATAGAATGTTATGTGTTATTAAGAGTTGTTGATATATAATCTTGTTAGGAAGTTCCAACCAGTGTAAGTGTTTTAAGTTTAGACAGTGGTGAGTTCTATACTGGGATGCTGTGGCAAAGCGAGCTATATTGTGGTAGGATGTAGTAAGTTTCTTCAGGTTGCTTTTGGAGAGATTAGTGTAAATAGAGGAGGCATACAGTAGGGTAGAGATAAGATGTGATTGTGCTAAGGTGGTCCGTGCTTCTGGTGTAAGGTAGGGTTTGATTCTGTACAGTGAACCAATTTTTATTAACTGCCTTTATAGTGTTATTGATGTGGTAATCATAGCTAAGATTATTGTCAATAGTAACACCAAGCAGTTTAGTTGTAGAGTCTGGGGAGATGAGGGAATTATCACTTGCAGTAATAGAGAAGTTTAGTTGAGAAGATTTGTGGGTAGGTGAGAAAAGTAGTAGTTTTGTTTTCTTGGGATTGAGGAGAAGACATCTGTTTGAGAACCAGTGTTACGGTAGAAAAGGTAGATTGTGTGAGTGACTGGAGTTCAGATTGAGTGGAAGCTGTGCAAATAATGGTAGAATCATCTGCATAGTGTATACATGTAGTGTTTTGGATAGATGATTGGAGGTCATTAATAAAGATAGAGAATAAGAGTGGGCCTAGTATGGATCCTTGTGGTACTCCTAAAGAGATAGGTAGTAAAGTAGATAGAGAATTTTTCCAGAGTACTGCTTGTTGTCGGTTTTCAAGATAAGATGAGAACCAGGTTAAGGAAGAGGAATCCAAAGCAAGGGATTTTAATATGTGTAGAAGAAGTGTATGGTTGACCATGTCGAAGGCTTTTGACAGGTCTAGGAAAAGAGAAGAGGTTAGTTTGTTGTTGTTACGATTACAGTTGATGGTGTTGGTAAAAGAAAGTAGAGCAGTGGTAGTACTATGTGAAGGTCTAAATCCATGTTGAGTGTTTGCTAGTAGGTTGTTATGAAGGAGATGGTTAAGTAGTTGTTTGTGTATACATTTTTCTATGATTTTAGCTAGTGGGGATAATAGCGCTATAGGACGAAAGTTGGAAAGGTCAGAGGATTTGCCTCCTTTGTGCAGGGGTATGATATGTGATATCTTCCAGATTGCTGGAAAAGTACTTTCTTTTATGGATCTGTTTATGAGGATGGAAACAGGGTAGGCAATAACTTTGGCTGCTACTTGAAGAAATTCAGCACGAAGGTTATCTGCAGAGGGGGTAGTGGGTTTAAGTTTTTGTAAAACAGATTGTATGTAGGAGGTAGGTATGGGATCTAGGTTTAATCTGATGCATTATAATAGTTTATAAGCCACTTGGTTTTAGAAGTGTTAATGCATATAAAGAAATAATGAATATTTTCTTAATTACCACCAAGCTAATGCTATTTTTGGGATAGTATAGTTAGACGATGGCAATGTATTTTTCAGTCTCCCACCATGACATTTTATTCCATAGCACTGAATAACATGCAGCTGCCTCAGTTATGAAGATATGAACGTCTGCATGAAAATGTAAATAACACGTAAAAATATATTCACTGCAAGACATCATTTTATTTCTTACAGCTTGCCCTCTTATATGCCGCCTTAGTTAAGAGAGTAAGATCTAAAAAAATGTCAGGACACCATAAGGAACTGCAGCTATTAAATATAAGCAAACAAATACGTGCTATACATATAAATGTGTTAAATACCCTGCACCCCCACACACATACACAAGCACAAGCCATAGCAATACTAATTTTACACTGATTTCAGCAAGTGCACAAAATTGTGTTGTGACACTACTCTTGTTATGCCAAATCAGTGACTGTTTAACAATGATCAAACTGTTGGGTAAGTCGAATCATAACTTTAGGTGGCCTCCATACCCATCAGTTATAGACACTTTACTGATTACTTCACAGATGTCCGGTTATGGCAAAATATTAACAATCACAATAACAGAGTAATCCATCTTACTTCACACAAACATACACTAGCCTTGCAAAGCAAGATTAATGACCATTTCAAGTGACCAAAGCACAAGATGGTCAGTTATCATCATCAAAATGCAAGCTAGGAAAGTTCCTACATTTATATAACTGCTATCATATATATTCATTCTAATATACTCTTTGCTTTCTTTAAATCATTAACAAGCTACCTCTGTTTTCATTAGGTGTATCGTAACTTCATAGCTTTATTTGAATATTTCTTACGGTAGAATCCAACAACAAGAAAAAGGGAAGTCATTTCAAAGTATAACTGTGCTAAATTAAAACAATTTTTCAAACCTATTTCCTAAATGTTCATTATCCACCTTCTGGATACATATATCCATCTATCCATCCATCCATAACCTGTTTTTCCCATTTCTACAGATGGGGTAGGGGTCACATCAGCAGTGACAATCACCCAAAGCTATGCCCTGAGAAATTACACAAATATTGTAGTTGTCCCATAAGTTAATATTTCACTCAGCAAATACACCAACAATCATATTATCACTGACCTTAGCAGACTGCACATCTATATCTAATCCTTAACTGTTCTTTTCCAACCTGCATGAAATGGCAACCTTAAGAAATCAGACAAACAGGACCACAACAGTGTTCATTTTAGAGACATACATTTACGGTAAACAAGTGAATTCAAGTGCATGAAAATATATTACCTTACCAAACAGAATGTCTTCCTAACAGAACAGCCTACCTGCAATAAATCACCATGCACCATTTCACCTAAAGCCTGCCCAAGATGAGACAGAAATTCCTTCTGGCTTTGTTTTACTGTATTAACTCCCCACCCCCCACCCCCAGATGTACAGTAGCAAGCCCCATCCAAACCCCACCAAACACACAGCACCAGGTGGCATTTTACTAAATTCATGAATAAACATTTTTAAGTTTTATTTGTCCGCATGAATTTTCATCTGTGATTGTCAGACTTGTTCATTTACTAAAGAGACACAGGGCAAAGTTAACTATTTTAAAAGTATGTCAAAAAGAAACGCAAAAGGAATCAACCTGTAGCATTTCCAATGCCTGTCTCTGGAATTGTGATGTACACCAGGATTTCAGTACTTTTTATGCATGTAATTATGGCTTTCTCCTGCATAAAAAACTACACTGTGTACTACTGTGGGGAAAAATTCCAGCACAGCAGGTTGTCTCTGTGCTGTGATACACAGAGTTGGTCAGTAATATGCACATACATACACTGTTGAGTCAAGGGAAATTCAGGATTTCAGAAGACTTCTGCTTGAATGGGAATTCAAGAATATTTTACCTAGGTCATCTTATTTTACAATCCAATCCACAAGTGGAAAGATCTAAACAATGACTAATCTCATAAGAACGCTCTATATAGACACTATAAAGATTGCTATCCTGCAGGACTCAAATAAAAATTTGCAAAAATGCTCATATTAGCAGGCAAAGTATGTTAGCCTCCAACAAAAAAGATGAAAACCATTTAAAGCACTAACGTGTGCTTTTAAATGAATGCATGTAATCTGCTGCAGTTCTTATAAAAAGTATCTGATACAGTCTTCTAGTCCTCTCTACTGTTTCAAATCTCTCTCTTCTTCCTGCTATGGTGTTTCAGTCCTCTATGAATGCATGTCAGCATCTGGTATTGCAGACACTTGTTTCAATAGTCATCCTACTAGGTTAAATAATGCAGAGTATCTCCATTTAACACCCATTTTTTGAAAAGCATTACATTTTTACAGTAAGCAAACAATACTGCAGATAATATTCCCTGACCCCTCACAAAAACAGAAGTTTTAGAAGAGCTGTTGCAAAGCTAAAATCAGGGACAGAAGACAATTTAGAACATCCATTTTAACCAGTATGTTGTTGAGAAGTGGGAGAAATTTTAAGTACCAGAACATATCATACTATGGCAATTTTCATTTTTTTGTGAACGGCAGTCTCTTATTCTTCAAAATATAGTCCCTCATCTCACAGTCCCTTAAACTTTGTTTTTGACAAAGTTTCTGCTATCAAAACTTCTGCAGACCATCCATATTTTTGACCCATATTTTTAATTTGTTCCTCATAAAATTTGTGATTTTCTGGCAAATCCCTGGGCATTGAAGTCACTAAATAACTGCATACCTTTGAGTTTCAGACTTTCCATCCTTCAGAAAATGCATGCTAACATACTGTTATTCTAGCAACTTTCTAAATTTATAAGAGCAATACTTAAAATCTGTCCCTATTTTTTGCCCTTGCCCCCCCCCCCCATTATTTTATGCTTTCTCCAAATTTCTTGAGCTAAGACTTTGTGAGGTAAAAGACATCTTATTCTGCCATCTTTATAAATAGGCAACACAGTTATTTTAAAATGATCTCTGTTTGGAAACCTTCTCCCTGATTATATTTGGCTTACTCTTTCAGGATTTAAAAGATAATCTTTTTCCACAGAATATCGGTGGGGGGTTATTCTCACTGACCTGTTTCCCATTATGTCTCTCCTTCACTTTGCTCGCGTGCTGGGATGAAATGCCGCTTTCTTGTTGTAAATGAATACACAAAACTCAAGCTCTTGCACTAGGCTGCGATGTTCACAAGGATAGGT
Organism: Protopterus annectens; assembly: GCF_019279795.1. Lineage (NCBI taxonomy): Eukaryota > Metazoa > Chordata > Ceratodontiformes > Protopteridae > Protopterus > Protopterus annectens. The sequence continues at coordinate 1,134,304,912 of NC_056747.1, forward strand.
ATCAAAATACAAAGATTTTCTCTCTTACTTACTAGAAGAAGCAGAGATATGTTCTAGAATCCACTCATTAACTGTGACATCAGGCAAAAGTAATTGGCAAGACATTGTGACAATGTAATATTTCTTGGAATGTTAACTAAAAAAAAACTATGAAAGTATAATTATAGTGCCTGCTGGTTTTCAAATAATATTTCTACTCACATTTTCTGATTTTGTTCATATTTGATTGTATTGGGCTTTGGTGTATTTAAAATCCTGAATTCCTTTTTGTGAATAGTATTCAAGTCATACCCTAATCATTTATTTTATTTATTCAGGCTTAGTATAAGATTTACTTGCCCATTTTTGCATAGTCTCCAAACACAGTCTGTTGGCAGTTATGTGTGAACAATCCGTCTTTAATAAATGTGTTTGTCCATCATTTATGTAGTATGGCATTATCTTCTCTTATCTTACCATGTAAATATCTTGGTACGTAAGTTCTTAGGAACTTAGTATTAACTATTTAGTGCAGATTTTGAGGACCTTAACCTTAGATTCCCATGGTAGTTTTTAGGCCTTATATTTTTTCAAAGAAATAATCCAAAAGTTGGCATGAACATGGATATGCTGGGAGATGCATTAATTAGTGATATGGGAAGAAATTATAAGGATCTTTTGGGACTCCATAATGCTGAATGATGTTATTAGATAATTTCTTCCATCAAATCCTGAAAATGTGTCTTAGTGCCTTAGCTGCCTGTAAATTTAATGCTTTATAGAAACCATTCACAAAACCGTTTGGGTCTAAAATTTCCCCTCTTGTAAATAACAGATGATTGCTGTCACCTCTCCTGTTCTAGTTCAGCCTTTTTCTTACTTTCCTCAACTAGCACTGGACTTCCCAACTTTTTATCATAGCCTCTCTCCTGCCGTCCCAGTGTGTCTGTCTATCCAATATATATACATCCTCATAATATTCCCCCCAAACTTACCTGCCTGTACTGTTCTGTTACCCCATTCTCCTGATGATGCTGTCATTGCATATTTGGCTTTCCTCCCTCTTCTCCTACAGTTTCCATGCTAGAATGTTATTGCTCCCTCCTGTAGTCCACCATGCCATCCTTCTTCTGTTTCAGCTTCCACTTCAGCCGCCCTGTTCTTTTTGGTGTAATTAAATTTTGCTGCCTTTGTACTCCTATGAATTTCCAGTTTGCGTTTGCAATGATCACCCTGTTCCTTTGGGGTCTCATTTACTCCTTCTGTTCTTCGAAGACCTCCTCTAACTTCGTTTTGTCTACTCATGTGCATAATTATTCTTTTGGAAACAGCTGTAATAAAATGGGAAAATATTTCTGTTCATTTAAAGAAAAATGAATGGAAAATTGTACTAAAGCATAAGTGAATCCAGATAAACGTGTAAAGTTTGCCCTGTACTTGCCTTTTCAGCAAAGTGCAATGTGCAAAATGACATATCTCATCTTTTCTCACCGCTGTCCCTGTAGTCATTCTGTCCATCAACAGTCAGTTGAACCTGATCACTTGCCTAGGTTCATCCCTTAAAAGTATACTTACATTTATCCCCTTTTAATACTCACCAAAAATCTACAAAACCCAAGTTCCTCATGCCCCTAACAACCCCCCTTTGCCAAGTAGCAAAAAACCCTGTTTCCCAAATAACCTCTCCTTTTCAAGTTCCAGAACAATACTGACATCTCTTCTTACCACCACCCTCACTTTGTTCTTACTGAAGCATACTGACATCTCCTCTTACCACCACGCTCACTTTGTTCTTACTGAAGCATACTGACATCTCCTCTTACCACCACCCTCACTTTGTTCTTACTGAAGCATACTGACATCTCCTCTTACCACCACCCTCACTTTGTTCTTACTGAAACATACTGACATCTCCTCTTACCACCACCCTCACTTTGTTCTTACTGAAACATACTGACATCTCCTGTTACCACCACCCTCACTTTGTTCTTACTGAAACATACTGACATCTCCTGTTACCACCACCCTCACTTTGTTCTTACTGAAACATACTGACATCTCCTCTTACCACCATCCTCACTTTGTTCTTACTGAAGCATACTGACATCTCCTCTTACCACCACCCTCACTTTGTTCTTACTGAAACATACTGACATCTCCTGTTACCACCAGCATTACTTTGTTCCTACTGATTTTTAACAACGTGGACAAAACATTTTTGAATAATTCTTTATCATCAATATTAGGCCAATAAGTGACAAAAAGGATCTTCAGTGCCATCCCTCTAATCAAAATCCATCGATCTAGTCTATTTCTAACAACACTGTCAACTTTATCAATCTCATCTTCATTCACTAAAAGTGTCCCCCTTTCTTATGCCCCTTTCCCACAGTGCTCTCATACTAGGTCCAAACCTCTGCTCGCCAGCTTCTTTCTCCTTCTGCTGTTTTCATTATAACCCCTGAAGTAGCATCGTTACCGTTCTCTTTTCTTAATCCTTCAAATTGCCTTTTTTATTGGATTAACCAGCCATTGCACTTTCCACATTACAAATCTAAGTGGCAGTCCCATTAGGCTTTCTGCCTTGCTCATTTCATTCCTGATACTGCTCCTTCACCTTTCCCCACCTGGCCTCTCACAGGTGCATTTCATCCCTGATACTCCTCCTTCACCTTTCCCCACCTGGCCTCTCACAGGTGCATTTCATCCCTGATACTGCTCCTTCACCTTTCCCCACCTGGCCTCTCACAGGTGCATTTCATCCCCAATATTGCTCCTTCACCTTTCCGCACCTGGCCTCTCACAGGTGCATTTCATCCCCAATATTGCTCCTTCACCTTTCCCCACCTGGCCTCTCATAGGTGCATTTCATCCCCAATATTGCTCCTTCACCTTTCCCCATCTGGCCTCTCATAGGTGCATTTCATCCCCAATATTGCTCCTTCACCTTTCCCCATCTGGCCTCTCATAGGTGCATTTCACCCCCAATATTGCTCCTTCACCTTTCTCCACCAGGCCTCTCACAGGTGCACATGAAAGCACAAAGTAAAGCTCTAGATGAAGCCTGTTGAATCAAAGCCCAAGTTCTTATCTGCTGTTAATATTCTTTCACTTTTTTATTCTAGGTTTGTGTTTGGCCTTCTGTATGCCCAGGACTCATCTAACACTGGTTTTCTTCTTCCTTTTCCCCATGCTAGAGGTTTTCCAGCTGCTGATGTCTTGCACTGTGTACCTCCATCTTCTAACTTCTATCTGTACCCAGGACCTGCCCAGAATGCTGAGCTTTGTCCATGTCATCTGTCTCTCTTCTCTGTTTTTGAGGGTGAGTGATCTCTCAGAGTATCTAGCTCTTTACTCCCCCTCCCCCTGCTCCCCACCTCCCTTCTCTGTTTTCGAGGGTGAGTGATCCCTCAGAATATCTAGCTATTTACCTCCCCCCTGCTTACACACTGTTTTCTTCATCACATGGATTGAGTGCTCCCCCTTCTTGCTCTTTCAGGTTGTTTGCAGTCTGCATCATCCTCCACAGTCTTCCTTTTGTTTGCCTATGAGCTTACACTCTCAGTGACTTAGCAGTTAAAAATGTGTTTCCTTTAAGTGATACCCTCAAAGGTTATTTGCTTTTCCTACCCTCGTGCACAGAACTTGCCCTTCTATATATGATTTCCTTTGACCATTGATAACATGTCTGACTTTTCTCTTTGCCAAGGTTTGTATGTCTTCTCTTTGAACATTTTCTTCTTTTGATACAGGATTTTACTGCATGGATGTCTCCTTCCTTAAAGCAGTTCCACAGTTTTTCTATTACTTACATTTTCTGCAGCCCATACATGTTATTCATTGCTTTGCTTTTCAATAAATAAAAGTGTACCCTCCTATAGTCCCAAGTCACTGCTCTTGTGATATGTCCCAGCACTATTTGAGGAACAATAAAGGCATGCAAGGTGTGATTTGATCTATGATTGCTTCACTTAAACCACTTTCACCCTGTCTGCACCGATTAGGAGTAGGTCAGAGATTTTGCGTCTCCTGGTCAGAGACTTCATTATCTTCTCAGCTCTAGTGTCCTCTTAAGCTTCTTTCTTTCTTTTCTTATTATCCTACATATGATCTTTTTCCATTTCATTGCTGAAAGACTTTGTCCCCTTGTGAGTTTTTCTCCAATTTTCCTCATCCGCTAATAGTGTTTCTAATTCCATCAGCCTTCATTGTACATCACATGATGTATCTGTTGTGGCTACCCACCAAAGCCTGTTGCCCCTTTCTAGCCACAGAAGCAACACATGTTTTCCCCTCCTTTTCTTCATCATTAGTCATACTGTCCATTATGCGATATATCTGCTCTTTAATCTACACGGACACCTCTTCACCACCTTTGCTCTTGCTATTGCTTCTCTACATTTTGTATCCAGGTTTAACCAGATTCGCATTGCTTATCAATAAGTGTGAAATTTCTGTTTATCTTTAGTAGCTCTGTCTTGTTATACCACCACAGCATGCATCTGACTTGTTTTTTGTTTCTAGTATCAAAAGACCTAACTCTAAAAAGTATCACAGTCCACTTACCACTCCTATCCACTTCCCACTTCTTTCCACTTACCACTCCTATCCACTTCCTACTTCTTTCCACTTACCACTCCTATCCACTTCCCACTTCTTTCCACTTACCACTCCTATCCACTTCCCACTTCTTTCCACTTACCACTCCCTTCCATTTCCCACTTCTTTCCACTTACCACTCCTATCCACTTCCCACTTCTTTCCACTTCCCACTTCTTTCCACTTACCACTCCCTTCCACTTACCACTCCCTTCCACTTCCCACTTCTTTCCATTTGCCATTTCCATCCGCTGATCACTCCCCTCCTCATTTTCTTCATTGACACCTGTCTACTTACCCTCCCTTCTTGTCCTTTGGGCTTTCTCTGTGCTTTCTCATTCAGGATGTTCTTCCTGTTCCCCGACACAACCATTTAAGTTTTGGAGGTTCCTTTCTTCAATATCTCCCTATAATACAACTCTGAGAATGCCCTGATGCACTGGACTCATATGCAGTCTGTCCCCACTCCTTCATATTTTCCTAACCACTTCACTTGATGATAGCACCGCTCCCTCAGCCATTTGTTAAATTATACAGTTTATTCATTTGTTGCCTTTTATACCCATGACATCAGCAGTACCTCAGAGACGGCTGCTTATGTTAGCTGTCTGCAGTGTTGTCCCACTTCTACTGCTGCCTGCTGTGTTTCCTCATCTGTATCACCTGCCATGCAATTTGTCCTCATATGCACAGTCACATCTTGTTCATCTTTCTGACTTCTGACCTCTGCTTTGCACAGAGTGTGACGTGGTACAGCCACCACCCAAATTATACCACTTCTGTTTACCCACCACAGATCTAACACAAGTTGCAATCGAATCTTCTAGTACAGTTACAGCAGCTGCTCCATTAGCACACTGCTATGTACATTATTTCCCTGTGCCTTCTCTACAAAGCATTTCATGCATCTACAACCGTTTTCCTGTTTTGTACTGTTATACTGCCCCCTGTGCCTTCTCTACAAAGCATTTCATGTGTCCATATCCATGTTCCTGTTTTGTGCTGTTATACTCCCCCCCTCCCTCTGCCTTCTCTACAAAGTATTTCATGTATCTGCATCCATGCTCCTGTTTTATGCTGTCATACTGCCCCCCTATACCTTCTCTACAAAGCATTTCATGTGTCTACATCCATGTTCCTGTTTGTGCGGCTATACAGACCCCATGCCTTCTCTACAAAGCATTTCATGTGTCTACATTCGTGCCCATGTTTTGTGCTGTTATACTGCCTTTCTTCTTTCATTCCCAAAGTTTGATGAAATTCCCTTATTACACTCTCATTATGGCACATGCTCCTGTGTCTAATGACATTGTTATATTTTTGGCTCTGCCTTTTACGCTTTGGTACTTTCTTCTATAATTTCATCTCTCGTAAGCTTCTGAAGTCTCAGTATGGAGTTCTCTTCCTTCTGCACTGGTTTTAAATCCTCCTGATATTATTACTATTGCTACCTGCTTATCCAGGCTACCCTCGTCTTCCGTAATCCTTCAGATGATCCCTTGATGTATCCATTCTGCCCCTTCTGGAATTCTTCTTCGTTGCAAACTGCTACAGTTTCTGTTTATTAATCATTACCATCAGATTTCTCGATATCCAGTTGATTTCACTATGTAGCAAATTCATTTCTTAAAGTATTCTCACCCAAAATTCTCAGATATGTACTATAGGTCCACAAGCTCCATACCTCACCTAATTTCTTTCTCCTCCTCCTCTTCAGTTCCATCTTCCTGTTTTATTATTATTTATTGATTTTGTGATATTATATCTATTTTAATTTGTTCCTAGCAATAGTATAGTTTCAGGCTGTCTTAACTTTTTAGTGAAATGTCCATCTTTAAACTGGGGTCTATATTAGAATATCGAAGTTTCAAAACTTCGAATGTTGTAATATTGACCCCTATTCAGCAAAAGCTGAAAATATCGAAGCAACAGAAAAACAATTTTTTTCCTAGGGAAAGAATTTGGTTGTCCATTTCTGTTGGTTCGGTATTTTCAGCACTGTGGTGTAAAGTTACGGGCCGGGATCAGGTATGTGTGTGATTGAATGTGGGCTAGATTAGTTAGGGTTAGGGCGCGGGTTAGGTATGTGTGCAATTGTGTGGACTTGAGGGTTAGGGCAGGTTAGGTGAGTAAGGGTTAGGGCGCGGGTCAGGTAAGTGTGCGATTGTGAGGACATGAGTGTTAGGGCAGGGCAGGTGAGTTAGTGTTAGGGCGCGGTTGAGGTGAGTGTGCGATAGTGACGGACCTTAGGGTTAGGGTTTGGGTTGAGGTAAGTGGATAGTTAGTGGTGTGTGTATAGTTTAGTGTAGGGTTAGGTGTAAGATTTTAGGTGTATGTGTGTGGATTGCTGTTTGTTTGGTGTGCTTGTGCTGTGTGTATGTGTTTTGGAACAGCAAACTTTTTCCCTAGGAAAAAATTCTGTATGTTCGATGTTTTCAGCTTTTGCTGAATAGGGGTTGATATTAGAACATTCGAAGTTTTGAAACTTCGATGTTCTAATATAGACCCTTTAAACTGCTCTATTAGTTAATGCATTTGTTGTTAGTATAACTCTTCTTTGATGATGAATCTGCCAAACATTGACTTATTGGACTGTTCTTCTCAATAAATAAATAAATAAATAAAAACTCTTGTCATCATTCTCATAAAACTGCATTTTTAAATCAATACTGTTGCTGTTTAAAATGTCGTTTTCCCCATTGTGTATCAGCCTCAGATTTTTTTTATATATTTTTTCCTTCTTGCCTCTACCATTAACCCTCGTCCCCTCCTTTCTGTCCCATTCATTAACCTTGACTGGCCATTGTAATATTACCTAGCAGAGGTGAAAGTGAAGGTTTGAGCTTTTTCTTATTTTTAGCTCTACCCCTAAACCTACCCCAGTGCCTGGCATGCAGTGATATTATTGCTATACACATGTGCATGTTACCACGCAAGCCATCCACTGCAATCTGCTGATTTTTCATCATTCATTTTTGTGGCAGGGCTAGTGCCTACAGTCTCCTCCAAGGGCTGTAGCTTGGCTGGACATTTCACCCTTCCCTGGGAAAAAAGAGTCACCATTTTTGCTTCTCACTTCTGCTCTACTCCTGTCTCCTCATTGACTGTGTCCAGTATCAGTACCTGAGTGTCTTGGATTAATCCCTTTGTGTCATTGAGCCAACTTGCAGCAATCACTGAGATGATAATTTTTTTCTGGGTTGCAGCCTTATTGAAGGTTTGAGGGCTTTGTCTGTCATAAAAAATATACTTTTTGTGCATTTAACATGCTTCAAGGACCATTTATTAGTTTATGAGTTCAGTGGAACCTGTTTCAGTGGACATAGCTTTAGTAAACAATTGTAGCTGCTTTGACTTCCACTTTTTGAATGAAGGTGCTTGTATATTGCCACTTCTATGGGATATACATTTGAAATAATTGCCTATCTTTTCTCCACATTTTGCATTGTACACTGTATTCTGACTTAGTAATTCAGCTTCCTGTCTCATTACTAGTGTTAAAAGATTTGGTATTTCCCAGGAAGTACATCACACTCAGATGTTTTGACTCTACTGCCCATCACACAACATTGTTTGGCAAGCAGATATTATGTCTGCTATGACCCACTCATCTCACAAAGTTTTAGGGTGCATAAGCAAGCCTGAACCTAAATAGCCCAAAACACAAAAGAATGACTCCAGAAGATTGTTAGATCAAAAAGATTGAAGCATAAATATTCTGATTTGATCTTTATATTTAACGAAATGCCACTCCTATAGAATGAGTGCATGCATGATGCTTACTTAGTTTTATATCAGGCAAGTATAATTTGCACAGCACAGTAGTAAGTTCATTTCATTCTCCTATCACGTTTACCCTAATTTAGAGTCAGGGTGTAAAATGAAGCCCATTCCAGCACACACTGGGTGCAAGGCAGAAAAACTGACCCCGAATTGGACTTATTTATCTTAGGATGTTTACACACTCATATAAACGCACACATGCATATGGACAATTTGGGGATTAGTAATTCACCTACAGGCTGTCTTTTTGATCAGAGGGGAATATGAAGCATCCAGCAAAATCTTATGTGGATAAATGGAGAAAATGCTGACTCCACACAGAAGGCACCTCAAATGAGAAATGAACTGGAAAACCAAGCTCTGTGAAATATTTTCTTTATTGCTGTGTGCCAAAACAAATAAATATGACACATTTCTGCATGTTAACAGGTACAAGAAAATATAAAGGTATAGTTATAGAATATGTTTTATAGAGTAACAAGTCTGCAGTTAATATATTCTAATAAATGTTCATAGATTCATAGGTGTGTACTCAGCTAATGACCACTAGGGCCTTTTTAAGCCTAGCCGTGCTTCCCAAATCATTGATAAATTCTGGAACCCATGGTAGTATAAGCAGGGGCATCAGAGATGAATCATGTACAGGACAGCTGCCTGTGTCCATTAGAGACATAGATGCCAAACCTCAGGTGATTTTCCAGTTCTCCATCCAGTTGCCCAAGTTACAAATTGAATTGGGTTAGGGAGAAACTCTGCTTCGTATGGATGGGGAACCGGTTCCAGAGAAAGTGCAGCCTCTGGTATACTTACCTATTTTTTCTGGAAATCCTATTTATATCACAGCCAATATTTAAGTCTTTCGAACAACTAATTCTGGTGCTGTTTGTTTTGTGGATATGACTGAGGTCCATCAGAGTGGGGTCTGGAGATGCTTTGTATACCAGATATAGATCTCCTCTTAACAGCCTGTAGGAGTCAGAGACCCTTGATATCGGCCTAAACATTTGAAAAGTATATGACAAAAAGGAGCAGACCCAGGACTAAGTCTTGGAGAACTCCGCTGGTGACTCACCCCTTTATAGATGTGGACTCCCAAATTCTAGCTTCCTGGTAATTCTAACTTCCTAATATCCTCAAGGAAAACTGAAAAAAAATGTTTTTCCTCACAAAAACAATTATTTTACTTTGCTCATTATTACCTGAAATATGAGGTAGAAAATGTAATTGGGGGGAAGCCTCCCCCACTATTAACTTTTTTTCATAATGCATACTTTATTGAGTGATAAACAATAATAACATTGAATCAATAATAGAAAACAATCAACTATCCACAAATAAGCAACTAAGTGGATACTAGTTAAAAGTATATTATTAGAGGATGTTTTTATAGGTTCACAAATACCAGGCATACAGTCTAGAAGACCATTGAGGAGCATTTCTACTTAACCTAGAGCACTACTTACTTTAAGTCACTGAGTAGGCAAATGGAGGCTGAGCGAATCAATCCATGCACTACAGGAAGCAACACATAACTGTAATCCTGTACACTAACTGCCAGACTGCTTTATACAGTTCTGATTAGGAGTTAAGTTCTCATTTTCCACAGGGTCTTGATTTGTGAAAGTCTGCTGTTCAGTTTCACTCCACAGACACAGATAACTTGCAGTCCATAGTAGCTAATCATGGATGCAACAATGAGGCAGATTGTGCTACCAAGCAACTTTAGCAGCTCCGTTGTAACATAATGAGCAGAATTCCAACTATGCTATGACACTGAGCAGTGCATGTCTCATGTTACTCAGCTGAGCAGAGTAACATAAACTTCTCAAAGATAGATACTACCTAGTAGCACCCCAGTACCTCAGGTCTCACAATAGTTAGCAGTGAACAACAATGTGAAATGGCCAGAGACAGTAACTGTATCCTGCAAAGCAGAGCCATATGTACTAATGCAATTCTTAGGAGTACACTCTGCAGAGCACCTCAAAGCATCATGGAAAATTTTACCTAAAGAAAGCCAATGTTGGAGTGGCAAATATATGTTCACCCTTATTAGCAAAACATGGTGAGGAAAAGGAGTACACCGAACACAGAGAAAATGAATGACAGCTATCAGAGAGAAATACACACACATGCATACGTGCACACACAAGCACACACCCACACACACACACACACACACACACACACACACACACACACACACA